>NC_077234.1:29268093-29568093 GCF_027887165.1 Monodelphis domestica | reverse complement strand
GTTTATGCCTTTCTTCATTTCCACCCACCAGTAGAAACAGAATGTTCTTAAAATGGAAAACTTTCATAGGAAGTTCTTTTGGTTATTTACTATTGTCTTAGTCTGTAATTGCCAACAAAGGAAGTGAGTTGGAAATCTGTGCCATGGAAAGCCTCTCTAGGCTTCATCTATTTTTAAAAATTACATCTATTTAGTTATCTCATCTGTAAAACTGTTGCTGCTGTTCAATCGTATTCAAATCTTCATGACCCCATTTGGAGTTTTCTTGGCAAAGATATTGGATTGGTTCACCATTTTTTTTCTCTAGCTCATTTTATAGATGAGGAAATTGAGGCAAGCAAGGTTGAGTGACTTTTCCAGGGTCACAAAGCTAGTATCTGAGGCCAGATTTGAACTTAGGAAAATGATTCCTCCTACTTTCAGGCGCAGAACTCCATCCACTGCACCATCTAACAGTTCCATTTATAAATTAAGGTTTTGGATCCTATGAACTCTTCCAAGTACTGCAAAGAACCTCCTTTATTCTTTGTCAGATATAATAAGCAAACTGAGGATAGTGGGAAATTAACCAATTAGCAAAAAGCAGTATTGTTGTCTTATATTCATTTTTACTAATATATTCAAAACTTATTTCAAGCCCTTGGAAAAAAGTAAAGACTTTGGATTCATAATGCCATTGATTTAGATTTTCAATGAACCTCAGTGGTTATTTAGTCCAGTTCCATCATTTTGCAGATAAACAAACTGTGGACCATGGAATTTAAGTGATTTCCCCAAAGTCTCATGGGAGTAAATGTAAGAGGTAGGACTAGGATCCATGTCTTTTGACTCCAGAGCCACTGTGAGACTTTGTCTCTTCAGGAGTCAAAGGATCTGAGTTCAGAACCTGAATCATCTACTTAATGAATAATCTGGTTGGTCATTTCACTGATCTTTTAATCTTTGATTGTTTCTATAATCATTCACAGTTGCTGAGCCAATGTTATAATTTTATAAACTGTTCTTTTTCTGCTAATCTCCTTCTGCCTCAGTTCATACAAGTCCAGCAAACAGATCTTTAAAATATTTGGATATTTCATATAGTGGAAAGACTAATGGATTTGGAGTCATAGAATCATACTCTTAGAACAAGATGGGACCTTCAAGGAAATCTAATTCACCTCCCTCGTTTTGTAAGTAAAGAAAATGAGCCTCATGGCCCAAGGGTTACACAGTGAATGAAGCAGGATTCAAAGCCAGTCCCAACTAATTACAAAGCTAGTAGTCTTTCTCCTGTACTATGCTGCCTCCACTGAGGACATGAGTTGGAATTGTTGAGTCTGCTGCTAAGTATTTCAGCAGCTGTAAAGTGGTGCAGTGAATAGAGTACTAAGTCTGGACTTAGGAAGACCTGGATTCAAATCCATCTATATACTTGCTAGTTGTGTGACTCTAGACAAGTCATTTCATTTCTCAGCCTTGGTTTCCTTTTCTGTAAAATATGACAATAATAGTACCTAACACATAGGGTTGTTGTGAAGATAAGATGTAATAATACTGGTATAGGACCTTGCAGACCTAAAAGTGATAAATACATTTTAGCTATTAGTTATATGGTCTATTTATTTAACCTATATGGTGCTCAGTTTCCTCTTCTATAAAAAAAAAACAGTATGATCCCGAGGAAAGAGCACTGACTCTGGAATCTGAGTCCTTAGGTTCAAATACTGCCTCTTAAATCTAGTACCTAAATGGTATTGGGCAAGTCATTTTGTTTCATTCAGTTTTCTCATCAGTAAATCGAGGGGTCTGGACTAGCTGGCCTCTAGGTTTCCTCTTAGCTCTAGAACAATGATTCTACATGCCTATGTAAAGATGAGTCTCCTATTTGCTTCCAGTTCTAAGTCTCCAGTCCCAGGGTCCTCTATGGGTGGTAGCCATAATGGAGTTTTGTCTCACAAAATGGAGGCATAGGAAACTCAATATTCTCTCTAGGACTAATTCTACAGCAAGCAGTGGAAATATTTACCCACTCTTTCTGGTTAATGAATGCAAACTTTTTGCTGATATTTCAAGATTTAATTCCAGCCTTTGAGCCATAACTAAAAGGTGTAAACAATGAGGAAAATGTCATTCACAATGAGGTAAATAAGGGATTTCATCTTAATTAGAATTATAATATCTAGGGCCTCTTGACGTTCAATAAATGATCTTGAACAGCTACTTTGCCAATTTTTGGATCAGTGATCTCTTTCTTTCAGATGTTCCAGGACCTAAACAAGCCTAAATCTCTATTGATTTGGTGTCAGAGGACCTGAGATCAATCCTACCCCTCCCATTTATTGTGCATAGAGCTTGGGCAAATCATTTTACTTCTCTGGATTTCATTTTCCTCACCCATTAAAAAAGGAGAAGGAGAAGTGTGGATTGGATTAGATGGCTTCTATTCAAGCCAGGATCTTGGTGGTACAGTGGATAGAATCCCAGGACTGGAGTTAGGAAGACTTTTCTTCCTGACTCCAAGTCTGGTATTGGACAATTAGTAGCTGGAAAATCCTGGGCAAGTCACTTGGCTCTGTTTGTCTCAGTCTCCTCATCTGTAAAACAAGCTGTAAAATATTAAAAAATGTTTTTTTTAAGTAATACACTTCTGGTGAAACTGTGAACTGAACTATTTTGGAGACAAATTTGGAATTATGCCCAGAGAGTTCTATGCTCAGAGAGTGTGTATTCCCTTAGACCCAGCAATACTACTACTGGACCCATTTCCTAAGGAGTTCAGGGAAAAAGAAAAAGGACCTATATGTTGCAAGATGTTTGTAGCATTTCTCTTTGTGGTGGCAAAGAACTGAAAAATCGAGGTCATGTCTATCAATTGTGGAATGAGTGAACAAAGTGTGTTATATGATTGTAACAGAATATTATTTCACCATAAGAAATTACAAATAGATTAACTAAAAAACAAACAAACAAAAAAACAACTTGGGAACACCTCCATGAAGTAATGAAGATGAAATTAGTAGAATCAAGAGAACATTATATATATAGCTATTGAATTAATATATGAAGAAGAAAACTTATGAATGTCCACCTCCAGAGAATGAATTGAAAAATAGAAACACAAAAGCCATAATCTATATATACATGTCTTATTGTCTGGTGACACTTTCTATGGTGTGGAGAGAGAAGGGGCTGAGATACCTAGTTATCAATTTGGTTCAATAAATTAAAAAAATAAATTGTAATTAATTTTTAAATTCATTGCTCTTTTACAACTTCAAAAAAATGAAAAAAAGACTGTATTAGCCTAGTGTTTGATAAACTCAAAGATTTTGAGATAAGAACTGATTATTTGACAAAAACTGTTGGGAAAACTAGAAAACAGTATGGCAGAAACTAGGTATAGACCAACAACTCATACCATATTACAAGAAGAGGTCAAAATGGCTACATAATTTAGATATAAAGGACAATACCAAATGCAAATTTGGTGAACATGGAACAGTTTACTTGTCAGATCGATGGATAAGGGAAGAATTTGTGACCAAATAAGAGAGAGGCACATTTTGATATGTAAAATGGGTAATCTTTATTATATTAAAAAAGGTTTTGTACAAACAAAACCAATGCAAACTAGATTAGAAGGAAAGCAGAAATCCAGAGCTAGAGAGGTGAGATTTACACTGTGTCTCTGGTAAAGGGCTCATTTCTCAAATATAGAGAGAATGGATTCAAATGTATGTCTATAAGTAATTCTCCATTTGATAAATGATCTGTATAAGTGGAAATTTTGTGCCTTTGAACTACATCTCCTAGCATCCCTTTCCTCTTTCATCCTCACCTTGCATGCTTATGCTGTATTGTTTATAAGTTGTGTTTATAAGTTTATAAGTAGCCCCACCTCACTCTCTCTCTTTTCCCCCCATGTGTGAAGCTGAGAAGGCTGTATTTTACTCAGGCTTTTACTTTGGTCTTTTTATCCCTTTTACTTCAATTTAATATTAATAAATCTTATTAAATATAATACTTGAAGTTGTATATTAAATTTTAAGCTTACAGATTGCAAAAATTAAATTTAAATCTCAATAATAAAAAATATTATATTTTAAGAGATGTATTAATGATCATTAAAAATCAAGGAATAAGGGGATACAAACATAAAGACCATGCTCATGGCTGATCAGCCAATTTAAAAGCCTGCCTTACTGCCACCAAGCTCTCTCTCATTATGCCAAGTATAGAGGGATCCTTCATGTCCCTGCCTAATATCCCCTGTCTACAGGAAGTACATAAGGACAGGAAGTCAGTGGTCTCCCAGCAAATATAGTTCTTTTTTAGGGTAACAGATTTTCAATTACACATTCTCCCCTGAGATCAGGTAGAAGACTGGTCTTTCCAATGTATCTTACAAAAATAACCAAGTTTTAAATTACAATAATTTGGGGATAAAAGGAAAAGAGAACAAAACCAATGATGGCTAGGCACACAGACAAAAAGCCAGTTAGGGGGCAGTTCTCGTTGGCATAAGAGTATGCATACAAAATAAATGCATTCAATCCTACACAGTTCAGATCACCATATCCCAAAGTTCCCTCTGGATCTTCTGGTGCAGTGTGTGGTCTGTGGAGGCATCTTCATGTGCTTTCTCCAAACATTTCTAGATTCAGAGAGGTAGCATGTTTCTTAACCTAAAATTACTCTCAAAAGAATTTAAACTTTGCACTTTACAAAAACAATACATTCCCCCCCAGAAAAGGATATTGGAAAACATAGGGATCACTTAGGGATGCATGGCTGAGTAATGAGGTATATGAATCAATGGGCAAGAAAAATAAAAAAAAAAACATCAAAAAATCAAAAGAAAAAATAATTTCTGAATGAAATATAGACTATCAAAGTATTATGTGTAAAAAAAATTAAGTAAAGGAAAATAAACCTATAACAGGTCCTTGAATCAGGACTCAATTAAAGTGATTTATGTAATTATGCACTTTGCCAATTAGCAGCCAGGACTACAGAAAGTTTTGCCACATAATGAAAGTCAGAATAGGGACTAGATGATACAAGCAAGGTAGGAGCCAGATTTGAGATACTTGGTAGAATATGGGACAAGGAAGACTTGCCTTTGACATATGTCAAAATAGCCACAACCTTAAACCCCAAACAAGTTCAAGTCCTCTTGTCTTGGCTCAAAATTTCATCAATCACATTGGGATTGGTCTCTTTGACCTTGTGCTGAATTGGCACTATGCAGTTTAACTTTGCACTTCTTTGGCACTGTGCAATGGCTCTTTTTTGTATTCCCTTCTCTTTGAATCAGGCAAAATCGTTAAGCAAAGACCCATTTTTTTAAACAATCAGTGACATTATTTTTATAGTCTAAAGCTTTTGGGGTATGGTTAATATTAGAACAAATGCATTTTAAACTTATATTACTGCAAAATCAAAAAAAATTAAAGAAAATCTTCTCAATACTGGTGACATGCTTCAACTACAAAAAGGAGAGAAAATAAAACTGAAATAGTATATTGCACATGCAAGCAAAAACAATAATAAAAGATTTTTTAAAATAAAAAATCTATAGCTTACAATTATTGACACACTGTGTCAATGTCTAAAGACCTCTTAAAGTCAATTTGAGATATTTAGCTCATTAAATTTTTCAAAGATTTTTAGCCAGGTTGAGTCCATCCATTATTTATGTGAAAATTAACAAAGGCAAAATGGAAAAAAGCTAGTTATGGGCTTTTATTATATTTTATAATATTTTGTTCAGTAGTTATAGGGGGAAAGTAACAGAATATATCTAATAATTAAAACACAGCAGATTAAACTGATTCTGTGTAAAAGAATAGTATTGAATACATTAATATATGAACTTAAACCAACAAAATTAAATCTTAAACAAACAATCAGCAAAATACAATAAAATTCAGAGACTTTCATAAAACAATGAAGTCTGAAAATGTTTAAAATCTTCACCTCCAGTCTCTTCAAAGTTCCTTCTCTATCCATTTGGATTCCTTTTGTCAGAAGTGTGAGATTTCCCATAGCATTCTCCTTTGCCTTTGGGGCCTGCCCAGAGTTACTGGGCAGGCCCCAAAGGCAAAGGATTGTAGGGAAATTAATTTTTCCCCTGAATCTTAGGCAAGATAAGTGAAAGGATAAGTGCACTCATGAATGGTAGAAGCTATTTGAAATAGGCAAGGTACTGCTCTGTCACAGAGTATGCCATACTTGTAATTTTTACTTTGTGTTTGAAAGAGTAAAAACTTCTTCCCTTCCCCTTCCCACCTGAGGAAAAATTCTAGGGAGCAATTTGGTTCCCCAGCCATGTGGAGAGGGAGTTAGGAGGCTAATTGGTACCTAAAGAAAATACAACTCAGTTTTTTAACAGCTTCCCAGAGAGTGATTCCAAGTTTGTGAGTTTCAAAGACACAGCAGCAGCTACCAGCAGTTTGGGACCAGGCTGGGGCTGGGGCTGGGGGCCAGAGGAGTAGTGATCAGGATCAAGAAGATTAGGAGCAAATGGATGATTCAGGAGCAGGAGTAGGAGTGGGGATGGAAATCATGAGGAGGATTGCTGGGGGGCACAGTGAGAAACTGAGAACTGTAAAGGATAATTTTAGTGTTGTGACCTAAACTATGTTAATTATTTGGTCACCATGGATATCCCAAATATTATATATATATATATATATATATATATATATATATATATATATATATATATATATAGCCAAGTCAGCTGGAAATTTATGGTGATTTAATTGATATAATGGAAAGAAATTAAGAAGGAAGAAGGAAAGGGTGTAGGATTTCTCCCGCCTGGGTTGGTCAAACAGGCAGATTAGGGGATCTAGGAAGTAAGGTTTTGGAGTGTGAAGGAAGAAGGAATCAGCCTGAACTCCAAGAGGGTTCATCCAAGATGCCTGAACCTGAGTCAGCTCAAGGGCAAACTCACTGCCAAACCCAGACAAATAGCTGCCACCACACCAAGATGTCAGAACGTTTAACACACTGCCAGCCAGGGTCACCAGGGGAAAAGACCAAGAGAGGAAATGGCGTGCTCTATATAGATGGTTTTACCACACTTTTCTGCATCTCATCTGTACCAATGTTAGCTTAGCTTGACTTAGGACAGCTCAGGGGTCTGTCTGCTGTTTCTGCACATGTCTGTTGAAGGCCATCTTCTTAGATAATTAAATCTTTGAGTATGGTGCAGACATTCCTGACCTTGTTAAACTAAGTAGAGAGAAGAAATGTACAGTTCCCAAGACTTGATTCTGTTAAACCAAGTATCTCCATTGTTACTAATCAGGAAATAGCTAAATCAGATCTTCCAAAGTACACTCTGAGTAGGGTGGAGTAGTTTTAAAATTCTGAGAACCTGGGCTCAAGCAGATGGTCAAGAGAAGCAGCTTATCTCTTCTTTGCCAAGAGTCCCCCAACTAAAAATAGAGTGATCAGGAAAAAAGTAGTGAAAGAAAAAGGCAGCTGCTCCAAAGAGAGTTTGGAGTTCTCTTGGAGTTTGCGAGGGTGGGTGGGGTGGGTGAAAAACCTTGGCAGGAGAAATGTGGCTTAAAATTTTTTTTTTTTATCTAGGCTATCTTAAAAAAAAAGAGAGGTTCTTCTCTGACTAGTGTTTGCCTTCAATGTAAAAATTAAAATTAAATCTCAAATAATAAAATATTAATTTTAGGAGATTTATTAATGATCATTAGAAATCAAGGAATAAAGAGGATACAAAATAAAAACCATGGGCCCATGGCTGATCATCCAGTTCAATTGCCTTCTTTACTGCCACCAAGCTTGCTCTCATTATGCCAAAGAGAGAGGGACACTTCATGTCCCTGCCCAATATCCCCTGTCCACAGGAAGTACAGGAAGTCAGTGGGCTCCCAGGAAATGTAGTTCTTTTGTAGGGTAACAGATTTTTAATTATACAAAATGTACGGGAGGGAAAGTGTTAATTATAAAAAGATTGGACTGGATTATTCAAGAATAGATTTGCCAGGGATTTTATGAAATTCCAAAGAGATATTGTTTACAATTTATTTATAAAATATAGAAAGAATGATGTAGGAAATCAGGGAGAGGAGAGGATAAGACATTTAGCTTAAGCTCTAAGTATTTTGCTCTGACCCCTGGCTCAACATAGGCAAGGGAGTTTAGTCTTTAGTCGGAGAGGTCTCGGCTTTTGAGCTGAGGACCTGGGGATACAGGGAGTTTCTCTCAAGAGGGTAGGTCTCTTCTGAGGCTAATCTATTCAGAAAATCCAGGAAAGGAGTCAGCTTTTTCACTCACCATGTGTCAGTTGAAAGGGAGAAATTTAAGAATAGTCACTCCAAGTTCAAGGTCTCAGGTACAATAAACAGATTCTTCACCAGCCTCCAACTCAAATTCAGAACTCCGAAGAAGTCAGAAGTTCCCTCTGAAGATCTCAGATGAAGATCAGATGATTCTCCCATGAATCATAGACAAATCTCTTCTCCCACAGGAAGTTATAACTCCCTTTTAAAGACATTTTCCTTTACATCACTTCCTGTGCCGTCATACAATTTTTACATCCACCAATTACTACCAAAGCCCTGCCTAGGACCACCCAAGAGTCAGTCAGTTTGATTCTGATTCATCATCCACTTTTGCACATGTGGGTCACAGACTTTTCCCACTCAAGTGTAAATTAGGTGTTTACATTTCTGGTGATTAAATATAGAAATGGGCAGGGGAGTTAATTTTATTTTCCCAGTCAGGGGAGGGATTTAGTTTAATCTTCACACAGATCAAAGATACGAATGGGCAATTTTCAGAGGAAGGAATCAAAATTATCTATAATTATATGAAAAATGCTCTAATACTTCTGATTATAGAAATGTAAATTAAAACAATTCTGAGATATCACCTCACCTATCAGATTGGCTAACATGACAGAAAAGGAAAATGATAAATATATGGGAAAATGGGACACTAATGTATTGCTGGCGGAGTTGTGAACTGATCCAGCCATTCTGGAGGGCAATTTGGAACTATGCCCAAAGGGCAACAAACTGTACATGTTCTTTGACCCAGAAATACCACTACTAATACTGTATCCCAAAGAGCCCCAAAATGAGGAAAGTACCTATTTATACAAAAACGTCTGGTCATTCTTTTTGTGGTAGCAAAGAACTGGGAATTGAGGATATCCATCAATTGAGGAATGACTGATCTAAATGTAGCATATGATGGTAAAGGAATAATATTGGCTAAAAGAAAGGAGGAATAGGCTGGTTTTTGGAAAGACCTATAAAGACTTATATGAGTCAATGTAATGAAGTGAGTAGAACTAGAAGAACATTGTAAATGACTTAGCTGTTCTCAATGATAATGACCCAACACAGTTCAAAAGACTTTTTTTTTTAAACCCTTACCTTCCATCTTGGAGTCAATACTGTGTATTGGCTCCAAGGCAGAAGAGTGGTAAGGGCTATGCAGTGAGGGTTAAGTGACTTACCCAGGGTCACACAGACACTGGGAAGTATCTGAGGCTATATTTGAACCCAAGTCCTCCCGTCTCTAGGCCTAGATCTCAATCCACTGAGCTACCCAGCTGCCCCCTCAAAAGACTCTGGATAAAAAATGCTATCCACCTTTAGAAAAAGAACTGATGGAGCCCAAAGGCAGCTTGAAACACACTATTTTCACTTTATTTTCTTTGTGTGTGTGTGTGTGTTTATGTCTTCATCCAATGTAGAAATAAAAACAAAATTAATTTAAAAAAAAACTCTTCAGCCTCCTAATTCATAGAGTTACTTGATGTGGACCCATGGATAAGACATCTGATTACATTGACCATCAATTTTCTTAGCTGCAAAATGAGAAGATTTGGCTTTGTGTCCTTTAAGGTCCTATGTGACTCCCAACCTATTATCTTGTAATCTTTCATATGGATTTCCAGAGTATTTAAAAGCAACTGACTCTTTCATTTATTTGCCAGACCAAATAGGGGTGTCATTTTTTAAAGTTAAAAAGTGTCCACTAAGCTCTTCTGAATTCCATACCTAATCACAAGATATTAAGCTAAGAAAGATTCTCAGAGATGATAAAAGTTGATCCCATTGTTTTACAGATCAATAACTTACCAAATATTAATTAAGCCCCTATTTTGTTCCAGGCATATTTTAAGTGGTGGGGATACAATTAGGGCTGCTAGGTGGTGGGGTACATAGAGAACTGGACATCCTCTTCAGAAGACAAGTTCAAATCTGACCTCAATTATTGGGGTAAATCACTTAACTTTGCCTCAATTTCTTCATCTTTAAAGAAGGATGAAGAAGTTAATGGCAAACCACTTCAGTACATTTGCTTTGTGACCTTGTGCCAGTCATTTAACCCTGTTTGCCTCAGTTTCATCATCTGTAAAATAATCTGGAGGAGGAAATGGCAAAGCACTTTTCCCCTAGAAAACCCCAAAAGATGTCCCAAAGAATCAGACATGAGTAAAAGACTGGAGAAATGACCCCACAATAACTTGGTTATTATCTCCACCATTATTGTGAGTTTTGTGAAGATAAGGACAATGTTTTGTTTTTCCTTCCTTTATGTCCCAAGAGCTTATCACAGTGCCTGGCACATCATAAGCACTAAATAAATACTTTAAACTAATTGACTGATAACAGAAACAAAGGCTGAAAGGTTATATGACTTACTCAGGGTCATACAGATACTAAGCAACAGACCAGGAGTTGAATCCAGGTTTTCAGGCTCTATATTCACTGCTTCACAGTTTTTCCACAAAAACTGTCACATTCTGTAAATTCAGGCTGTTCTCCCCCACTGTTAGAATATTAGCACTAAAAAGGGAGTCTTTGCTTTGGCCTCTCATTCTGTTATATGAGTTTGTCAAGTGTGAGTGGGGTTGGAGAAAATAAGGAGGCTAGTCTGGTACTTTTAGAATGCTATTTATGCATATTTTTAGAGTAGCATTTTTATCTTCATTTTACAGATGAGGAAACTGAGGCTGACAAGTTAAATAACTTGACTAGGACTCCATCGCTAGTAAGTATTCGAGGCAGAATTTAAACATCTAGCTTCCTAACTCCAAATCCAGTTTTCTGTCCACTGTTCCATGTATAAAGGAGCGATTATTAGATAATAGCTTTGCTTTTAGCATGGACCACTGTCTTCCCTGCAGCCAGAATTGAGCCAAAGCAGTGAGTTAATCATAAGTTTTTGATAGGGGTTGAGAAGTGGAGAAGGGGTTCCATTTCAAATCCTCCCATTGCCCTCAGGGCTCAGTTGTCTAAGACCATCTTTCCATCTTGTTCATGTGCTCTGCTGAGCGCTGCTGCCGCTGGTGCCACTGAACAGTTGCCTGAGCATCCTCTTCCTTATGGTCTATCGCATCTCAGTGATCCAATTTGTGGTAGTTCCCAGGGTACTAGGGCAGTGGGGGCTCTTCTGGCTGAGTCACTGACAAAGAAACTCTTGCTTCTGATTTGTCATCCTCCACTAGGCTGGATCTGTGCCCAAGTAGATGTCTATAGTTCCAACTTCTATCATTGCCTCCCATCATTAGGAAGCATCCTTTTTTTGCCCACATTGGTCCTGTATCCAAGAAATTAATGGCTGGCAAGATGGATGCTTTTACTCCTTCTCATTCTAGAAGAGGACTGATAACACCCCTGGAATTAGCTGCTTATGCAGGTAAACCACATTTAAAAGGTAAGCACTTAATGTGTATCATCACTCCCCTGCTCAAGAAACTTCAGTGACTCCCTGTTGATTCTAGTTAAAATATAAACTCTCCTTGGCTCTTAAAGTCCTCCATGGTAAGCTTCCAGCTTGCCTTTCTAGACTTAGTGCACATTTCTTGCTTTCCTCCCTTTCTTTATAGCCAGACAAGCCTTCTTGTCCCTCACACTTGACATTGCCTTTCTTTCTCTTGCAACCTTGCCCAAGCAATCCCATATGCCATCACTTCTGACTCTTAGCCTCTTAGTTCCCTTTAAGATCCATCATTTGTGGTATCCCCTATAGGAAGTGTTTTCTTACCTCTTCAATGGTATGTCTTCTCCTTTTCCCTCTATAGGGTTCAAGGTATGAACATATCATGAAAGTATTAAAGATGTCTTCAAAAGCTGACCCTTCTGAGCAATGTGCTCATGTACCAAATTTCTTGGTCCTTGTAATAAAGTGGAATTCTAATCTTATGGCATTCTGGCCACTCCCCAGGCCTACAGTCCAAAGATCAAATGCTCCTCTGGGCTGGGTGCTGACTTCTTAGCCTCCACCTTTTTATCTTGTGGTTGTTAACTGAGCCAGAGTTAAATTCCCTACCATGTCACACGTTCAGTAACTACCTCCCATTCCCCATTTCTTGAATCGGCAATAAAAACCAGGTTCACATGTGACTCTCTCTCTATCTCTCTCTGTCTCTTTCTCTGTCTCACTCTGTCTCTCAGTCTCTCTGCCTCTCTCTGTCTCTCTGTCTCTTTCTCTGTCTCTCTCTGTCTCTCACTCTCTCTGCCTCTCTCTGTCTCTCTGTCTCTGTCTGTCTGTCTCTCTCTGTCTGTCTGTCTGTCTCTCTCTGTCTGTCTCTCTCTGTCTGTCTCTCTCTCTCTCTGTCTCTTTCTCTGCCTCTCTCTGTCTCTCTGTCTCTTTCTCTGTCTCTGTCTCTCACTCTCTCTGCCTCTCTCTGTCTCTCTGTCTCTGTCTCTGTCTGTCTGTCTGTCTGTCTCTGTCTGTCTCTCTCTCTGTCTCTGTCTCTGTCTGTCTCTGTCTGTCTCTGTCTCTGTCTCTGTCTCTTTCTCTCTCTCTCTCTCTTCCATCAAAGGAGCAACACAGACTGAACCCCATGCTGTTGAACCCTTTGTCTCTGTGTCTTTCTTCTCTCCTTATGTTCTTTCTTGTTTAATCTTTAAAACCTTTACCCATATTTCCTCAGTCCTCATCCTCCCTTTCAGGGGGTGACCCATGAGAGAATATTGGGTGGTGAGGCTGGACAGCCTCACCCTCAATTAGTCAGTCAGAGCACCGAGTAGAGGATCCCCAGGTTCTAATATCTAGAAAACCAAACATAGTCCAAATCCTGCCTTAAATATTTATAGGAACCTGTGTGGACCTGGAGAAGTTCCATTGACAACGAATAGTACACAAACACATCATCAAAACATTATTCGATGAGAAGCTGGGTTGCTCAGTGGATAGAGAGCCAGGTCTAGAGAGAGGAGGTTCTGGGTTCAAATCTGGCCTCATGCATTTCCTAGCTGTGTGACCCTGAGCAAGTCACTTAACCTCCATTGTCTAGCCCTTAGAACTCTTCTGCCTTGGAACCAACACAGTATTGATTCTAGGATGAGAAGGTTTTTATAAATAGATATACTAATAGAATGTTTTTTATAAATATAAAACCTATTGCAAGGACCATATTTTTGTGATCCTCAAAGCTACCTAGCAATATAAATAGCATGTGTGGTATAAATTACCTGAGGTAGACAAGTGGATAGAATTCTGTACTTGGAACTAGCAAACTGAGTTCAAACCCTGCTGTGTAATCCTGGGCAAGTGATTTATCCTCACTCAATCTCATTTATCTCACCTATAAATAAGGATAACAATAATCTCCAGTTTCACCAAGTTATTTTGAGGCTCAAATAAGATTTTATATCACATATATGTATATATTTCGTGTATTGTTTTATATATGTATATATGTTTAACCCTTACCTTCTGTCATCAGATCAATACTAAATATCACTTCTCAGGTAGAAGAGTAATAAGGACTAGGTAATTGGGGCGATGATTTTCCCAGGGTCACACAACTAGGTAGTGCCTGATGTCAGATTTGAATCCAGGATCTCCTGCCTCCAGTCCTGGCTCTATCCACTGAGCCACATAGAGAGAGGTCCCAGTAAATATGTTTATATGTCCTACCTCCTTCCTGGCCCCTCCAGTAGAGTGTAAGGTCAGAGAGAGATAGGGACCCCTACTGATGTGACTTTGTGCCTAGCAAAGGACCTGCTATAGAGCAGATGCTTTTGTGAAGCTTATCAAAATTGCATCGTGATAGATTAGATTAGATCGGATTTTCCTGCAATCTTCCTAGGCACATTCTATTACCCTTTCAATAAATAAGATCTATTTTCAGTATAAACAACAAGAGTTTAAATTGCATTTGGTTTAAATTATAGTTCATGTCGAAGATTAATTTCTCCAAATACACATTGTGGCTTCTTAAAAATAAATTATGTCACTGGCATACACCACCAATTTCTAGCTATAAAGGCCAATTTTGAGGGTGCTTGTGCTTTCTAAATAGGGTTCTGTTATCACACAGAAATCATTGCACTGAATGGCAGCCAATTTGCTTACTAAAAAAATAGACCTAAAGACTGAAAATGGAGGGGCCCAAGAACAACTGAACCATACTTGCCATTGTGCCTTGTCTTCCAGCACAGTATCTTGCCCATTTATTTAATAAATGTCTCTTGAATCTGTTGATATATCTACTGAATATTTATAGGCTCTCTACTAAACTGGGTTCAGAGGGAGATATAAAGAACTCTAAGATAATCACTACCCTCAAGGAACTTCCAATCAATAAGGAGATTAGACTAAAACAGATGATAAATAAAATCATTACATAAAGTAATTATCAAGAAAGCCTTTTTAACTTTGTTAGATCTTTATCCATTAATTCCATCAAGTTAGTGAAGTTGCAATCTGATCCAAACTTACTGAAGAGCAATTTGGAACTTTGCTGAAAGGACCCAGCAACGCCATTACTAGGTCTTTATCCCAAAGAGATAAAAAGAAAAAGGAAAAGAACCTATTTGTACAAAAACTATTTATTGTAGCTCTTTTTGTGGTAGCAACAGATGGGAAATTGAGGGGTGTCCACCAATTGGGGAATAGATGAACAAATTGTGGTATATGATAGCAATGGAATATTATTGTGCTAAAAGAAATGACTAACAGAATGGCTTCATAAAAATCTGGAAAGATTAAGGACACATGTAATACCCAGTAAAATTGCACATCAGCTATGGGAAGGGTGGGGGGAAGAGAGGGGAGGAAATACTATGATTCTTGTAAACAAGGAATAATGTTCTAAATTGACTCAATAAATAAAAAAAAATAATAATTAATTAATAAAAGAAAAATCTGTAAAGACTTAAATGAACTAATGAAAACTGAGGTGAGCAAAACCAGAAAAAACTTTGTACACAGTGATAGCAATATTTTTTCTCAGCAATGCTATGATCCAAGATAATACCAGTAAGAAAGAACTAATTGAGTCTGAACGCAGACTGAAATATATTTCATTTTTCCTTCCTTCCTTCATTCCTCCTCCTCCTCCTCCATCTTCTTCTTCTTCTTCTTCTTCTTCTTCTTCTTCTTCTTCTTCTTCTTCTTCTTCTTCTTCTTCTTCTTCTTCTTCTTCTTCTTCTTCTTCTTCTTCTTCTTCTTCTTCTTCTTCTTCTTCTTCTTCTTCTTCTTCTTCTTCTTCTTCTTCTTCTTCTTCTTCTTCTTCTTCTTCTTCTTCTTCTTCTTCTTCTTCTTCTTCTTCTTCTTCTTCTTCTTCTTCTTCTTCTTCTTCTTCTTCTTCTTCTTCTTCTTCTTCTTCTTCTTCTTCTTCTTCTTCTTCATTTTCATTATTCCCTTCCTCCTCCTCCCTTCCCTCTCCCCCTCTCCTCTTTGTCCTTCTCCTCCATTTTGGATTTCATCCACAAAATGATTAATTTTGAAAAATGTTTTCCATGATTGTACATGGAAAATCTATATCAGATTGCTTACCATCTTAGGGACAGAGAAGGGCAAGGAGGAGAGAAGTAGGGTCAGAAGAAAGAAGAGAATTTAGAACTTGAAACTTTAAGAAGATGAATGTTAAAGACATTATTTTTACATGCAATAGGAAAAAACAATTCATCTTTTAAAGTGTATAAATTAATCAAGCTTTCCATTCAGGGTAGTAGAATCAACAGCTGGAGCATGCTTCCCTTATCTCTTTGTCTTGTTCTAACTGCCCATGCTCTTTCCACTGTGCTACACTTCTTTCTTAATTTCAGTGCTCTTTTTAGGATCACAGGATCCTATATGTAGATATAAGAAGAGCTTCAGAGGTCATCTTATCCAAACACCAGACCTCCACTCCAGTTTTACAGGCAGGAACAACTAAAATTTATATAGCTCTTTGATGTTTACAAAGCAGTTTCTTTACATCTTTTATCTTATTTATACTCAGAAACACCCTACTCTTATTCCTTGTTGACAGATGAGTGAACTGAGGATTTGAGAAACTTAGAGACTTGCCAAAGGTCACAAAGATACTAAGCTGGAGATCTGGGAATCAAAGCTAAGCTTCCAGACTCCACATCCACTGATCCATGCAGCCATAGAAAGTGCATTATGTAGGGAGCAGGGAGGAAAAGCTGTGTTGTCAAACTGCTGTTGTTGAAATTAGTCTCTGGTTTGTGTCAGTTTTCAGTGCCTCACCCCCTGCCTTAATGGCAAAATAGCTATTCTTTATGAGACTAAATGTCTTTCCATAATTTCATTTTCATTTTTGCTTGAGTTTGGGGGGCAGCTGCCTTCTGCCAAGCAAGATGGAAGCCCTTTTCCCATTGATTCCCTTCAAGATTTTATGGTTGATGTTTTAAAAGGGAAACTACAATTCAGGAACAGCTGTTTAGCCATTTAGAAATGCTACATCTGCTTCAATAAGAGGAAAATTCCAATTCTTGCCAAATATGTCTCTTTTGGAAATAAGTAGTCTAGTCTCTCCCATGGTGGTAGATGTCGTACAATATGTAACTTCGGTGAGTGTAACTTTGGCGATGCAACTTGCAGTTTAATGTTTCAACAGAATGTGGTTAAATTCATCAACATGGAAGAACGGTGCGGGATGTCTGGACCGACATGAAATGCTTAACTCTGGCAATACATTGAAGCGCTTAATGGAAATGGCATCACTTATCCAAGAAACTGGATCATGAAATGTGAAAAGAAGACATTGGAACAGGAAGCTGAAAAGGGTTATCAGAAGATGATAAGTTTTATAGCTAAAAGGGACTTTGGGGGTCATTGGGAGAGGGGGGCATCTAAGGGGCTATGCAGTTGTTTTTTCTGAAAAACCTTTCAGTGTTTCAGTGGATCTCAATTCAATAGGGCAGCCATATAAGCTCACCTGACCTGGATCTGCATTAAGAGAGGTATAGATTCCATGGCTAATCCTTCTTGCTCTACCCTGATCAGATGACATCTGAAAAACTATATTTGATTCAGGAGACCATGGTTTAGGAAGGACACTAAGGAATTGGAGATCATCCAGAGGAGAGCAACCAGGAAGCTGGTAAAGCACCGACAGACTATGATATATGAGGATGGGATGAAAGAATTGGGGTTATTTAGCCTTTACATAAAAAGACTCACAAGGCACACAGTAACTGACTCTGAATATTTGAAGCCATCTTAGACAGAAAAATGTATTAGACTTTTTCTTTTTGGTCACAGAGAGCAGAACAAAGTACTGTAGATAGAAACTATAAAGAGGGAAATTAAAGTTTGCTGTCAGGAAAAACTTCCTAATAATTATTGCTGTCCAAAAGTGGAATGAGCTGCCTTCAGAGGGATCAAGTTCTCCCCCATTGGAGGTCTTCAAGTAAAAGATAAATGACCACTTTAGGGTATGTTATAGTAAGGCTCCTTTTGTATGTGGGTTTGGGCTAGCTGTTCACTAAGATGCCTTCTAACTAACTATTCAGTTTCATGATGGTACAAAAAGCAAGAATTAACAAAGAAAATTGAGATTCTAGATCTAGAAATCAATTCTAGATCTACTTCCCCTCCTACTATACCATGCTTTTGGAAGCCATACTCCCCACATTAATTTACTCCTTTGTACTTTATGTGTGAGATCTACCCATATCAGAGCTTAAATTAAATATGATTTTATAGGAACATTTTTAATGTGGCATGCTTTCATATTTTAAAAAAAGACATTCAAATTACACTTGATAAGTATCCTTTCTTTAATGTGATGGGGGGGGTCATTAGATTTTTAGAACGAAAGAAGGACTTCAAATCTATGATATAAGACCCAGGATCCTTTCCTAACTACTTTTCTTCTCTTGTGCAAATCCTTCATTTAGTTTGGCCACAGTTTCCTCCTCTGTATGAGGGGTATTTAGTTATCCATTACCAGTAGTTCCCTTCTAGCTCTCTCAATCCTATAATCTCTGGATTACTGATAGAGGCAACAAGGAACTCAATCTGGAAATAGGAGATCACTACCAGTGAGTCTTTGAGCAAGCTTCCCTGGGTATTTGTTTTTATTTATTTTATTGTGTGCATGTATGTGTGTGTGTGTGTGTGTGTGTGTGTGTGTGTCTGTCTGTCTGTCTGTCTGTCTCTGGGTCATTGTGTAGAGGACCGGAATAGATAATCTCGAAATTCATTCCAGGCCTATAACCTATGAAGTCTATGAGTAAAAATAAGGTAGCTCAGATCATAGATTTAGATCTGAAATGGACCTAAGAAATCACCTAGTTCTTTTTGTGTGTATTCTGGATCCCTTTGATCATTGCCTCATGAAACCTATGGACCTCTTTTTACAATAATGTCTTTAAAAATGAAACAAAATACATAGGATTAAGGAAAAGAATTAGATTGAAATGGATGATAAAATATTTTAAAAAATCAAATTGCAGACAGCTAATTAAGAGTCCTTGAAGTTCAGTTCTCCCATTTTACAGATGAGAAGACAGGTCACAGACTGATGAAATGGTTTGACTAATATCATATTGGTAGCAAGCAGCAGACCTGTGACTTTATTTATTTATGGAATTTCTATAAGTAAACTCCTTCTTCCAATGCTCATAGGCAACTCCTATGTAATCTACATTCTCAGAAAGTTTTCCAGGGCATTGTGAAATTAAGTGACTTGCTCAGGGTCACACAGCCTAGATAGTATGCAGCCGAGGTAGAACTTAAATCCGAAGTCTTCCTGATTCTGGGATAGCTTTCTATATTATATACCATATTATTTAAAAAAAAAATAAAATTGACTTTTTTCAATGAACAAAAATAGTTGCCCCCCCTTGTTTGGAAAAAAAAGAAGGAAAATATTTCTGGATGGCGCTTATTTTGTGGGATTATTTTGTCTACTTCATTATCCCTCAGAACCAAACTAGTGAGTCACAGAGGACAGTGAGATGGATTCCATAAAACCTTTTCCTCCTTTTATTACCTGCTCTATTTTTGTTAATGTTATCATCACTTTCCAAGTCCTTTAATATCAATACCTTTGAATTTCCTCTGACCCTTCTAATTACATGAAAGTCTTGTTGACGCCACTTCCTTAATATTGCTTGCAACGGTCTCCTGTCAGCTCCCTACTGGCATCAAACATGGTTTAGTCCCTTATTATTTCTCATGTGGGCCAATCATTCACCAATATCTAAATAATTTTCTCAATAACTATGTCATTCTCTGCTCAAAAACTTCAGTGATTTAACATTGCCTAAATAATGAACTAAAATCCTACCTTGACATTTAGAGACCTCCATAATCTAGCTCTAACCTACCTTTCCTAAAAGTGAAGGAGAGTGTGGTGGGGCAACGTTCAGAAAACAGCTTTTCCTTTCTCCTGGTGTCCTCCAAGCCTCCCTTCCTTGCTTCTAATAGGGCCTGAGTGTCCTTTTCAAGTCAAAGGCAAGGTAACCACACTAGTAATGGTCCCTCAGGCCAGGGATGCCCCTTCAAAGCAAAGTTAAGTGTTGAATGAATTTGGCCAATGTAGACAGCCAACCTAGAGAGCTCAGCTCCCAAAGGAGCTAATTATCTGCTGATAATGATTCTACCTTCCCCTGCCTTTGGCTTTGTAGACCTGGCTCAGCAAGCAGATTGATCAGGAGCTATTAGCTTCTGGTTTTTGAGGACTTTGCCTGCAGCTAATTTTACAAAGGAGACTAGGTCTTTTCCTCACCCGTGGAGCTGTGTGCTTAACTCCTGGATATTTAGAAAATTCTCTCAACTTTTAAAAGTTGGAAAAGGGACCTCCTAATTGGAACTCCTCCTGTGCCATGTAACTGCCCTGATTTACTTTCCCTATATTTAATATTTAAATATTTTATTGGGGAGGGGGTGCATTCACCGCAACTTTGGGCCAGTTACATCCTACTTGCATGGTTTAATAGGCATTGACTCTTAGTCTGATTAGCAATCTGGATTGTATATTATCTGAACAGCAAGAATACATTTAGTCAATCACTGCTAGGTCCCATTTTTCGGGAGCTTTCCAGTGAATGATCATAAAGTGAACTTCTGTTTATCTAGAATTTTGTATAACCAGAAACTTCAGAGAGTAACAATCTGCTCACACATGCATACAAGTACTATACAGTGATGTATAGTATTCATAATAATGACTCTTAGGCACCTAAGTTCCTAATGAGCCTTCTGAATCATTAAACAAAGATTAAATTATGCTTAGTACCATTAGATGTATTTTGTTATATTTAAAGTCCTTTAAAATTATTCAATAAACCAATATTTATTGAGTTGCTGCTAAGCACAGGGTCCAACAGATTCATGAAGAACGTACCTTGCCTTTCAAGGGTCCTATAACAGGAGTATTTCACTATTAGAAGGACCATTGAGTTCAACCCATTCCCAACCCAGAATTTCCTCTGACAAATACTTCACAAGTGGTCATCCAGCTTTTGTTAGAAGAGGAAAGGAAAGGGCATCCCCTTTAACTTTAACTGGGCTGGTTGAAATTGATAAGAAGTTTCCCTTACACCCATTCTACCCTCAGACCACCAGGGAAGTCTAAACTTTCCTCCTTCCAGCATCCGTCCCATTACTTCTGGTTCTGTCTTCTGTGGTCAAATAAAAGAAGTCCAACACTAATACACTGTGGGTGATCCAAGCATTTTGAAGAGCAATCTGGAATTATGCTGAAAGAAATATGCTGAAATATAGAAAGAATTATAAAACTGTTTATACCTTTTGATTCAGCAATATTACTATTAGGTTTATTTCCTAAGTGGATCAGGAAAAAAGAAGAATGTATATGTTCAAAAACATATATGACAGCCCTCTTTGTGGTGGAAAAGAAATGGAAATTAAAGGGATGCCTGTCAATTGAGGAATGATTAAACAAGTTGTGGCACATGATTGTGATATAATAAATACTATTGTGTTGTAAGAAGTGGTTAAACAATTTAATTTATTTTTTAAAATTTAGAATATTTTTCCATGGTTACATGATTCATGATTCCCCCCACCTGGAGCTGACAAGCAATTTCACTGGACTATCCATGTATCTTTTTTCAAAACCTATTTCCATGTTATTCATATTTGTAGTAGAGAGATCTTTAACATCAAAACCCCAATCATATCCCTATCCAACTATGTGATCGATCCTATGTTTTTCTTCTGTGTTTCTGCTCCCACAGTTCTTCATCTGGGTGTGGATAGCATCCTTCTCCTAAGTTCCTCTGGATTGTCCTGGATCATTGCATTGCTGCTAGTAGAGAAGTCAGTTACATTCGGTTAGAGAAATACAAATCAAAACACTTCTTAGGTACCACCTCACACCTAGTGGACTGGCCAACATGGCAGCAAAGAAAAGTGATGAATGCTGGAGGGGATGTGGCAAAGTAGGGACACTAATTCATTGCTGGTGGAGTTGTGAACTGATCCAACCATTCTGGAGGGCAATTTGGAACTATGCCCAAAGGGCGATAAAAGACTGTCTGCCCTTTGATCCAGCCATATAGCACTGCTGAGTTTTGTAAGGGAAGATTTTGCAGAGTTGAAATGGAATGCTGGAGAAGCAGAGTGACAGACAGGGGCAGTTGGAATGTTCGGGGGAAGGGACTTCTGGGAGAATCAAGGAACTCGGAAGGGTCAGTTCAGTTCTGAACCCTGGAGTAAAGCAGCTCCCATTCCCACCTCAGGATTGGAAACCCACAATTTCCTGAGGGTTTCCTGATCAAATCTGATGCTCACAGTGACTGTGAACTGATCCTGTCTCTCCATTGATTCAAGACCTGTGTGGACTGGCTGGACATTCAGCTGCCTGAGAGGGGTTTACCTAAAAGGCAGCCCCGAAGCCTGTATCATCTCCTCCGTGTCTGCTATACCTAAAGACATTTAATGACTAGATTAGGTTAGCCAGCATAGAACAAGAAGATAGAGAAGGTTTCCAGACTGGTCCCAGCTATTGGCCAAAGTCGAAGGACCCACCTTCAGTCTGGGCTTTTAGCTTAGGGAACCCCTGTTGATCTCTTCCCTGATCTCCCCCTTGATATCTTGTTCAAGAAATATTTCATCATTTGAGTAAATAGTCAGATAAATCTCAAGAAAGCAAAAGGAAGAAGGGAGGGTGGAGGGTTTGGGAGGAACAGTTCTAATAGATTCAACAGCCATTGCTGTCTCTCTGACAGGAGTCATGATGAAAGGACATAGAGGGGTGCCAGGCATTTCCCAAAGCCCTAGCAAAACATCTGTACTCAACCTTAGTGGTGTTCCTATTTGTTTACAGACTCCTGTTTCCCCTTTTCCTTGAAGTTTCCTATCTGGGATAGAGAAACCCCGGACCACTGTTTAGGAAGGGAGAGTCACTCCAGCTAGTCGACTCACAAGCACCAGACCTGACTAGCCAATTATATGACATCCTTAGGAGTTTCCCTGTTCCTCCTTTCTTTCCTTTTTAACAGTTTGTATCCCAAAAAGATAATAAGGAAAAAGACTTGTACAAGAATATTCATAGCTGCACTCTTTGTGGTGGCCAAAAAATGGAAAATGAGGGGATGCCCATCAATTGGGGAATGGCTGAGCAAATTGTGGTATATGTTGGTGATGGAATACTATTGTGCAAAAAGGAATAATAAAGTGGAGGAATTCCATGGAGACTGGAACGACCTCCAGGAAGTGATGCAGAAGGAAAGGAGCAGTACCAGGAGAACATTGTACACAGAGACTGACTTTTCTAAACAGGTTAATTTTAGATGAACATGGAAAGAACTACATGAAATTATGAAGAGTGAAACAAACAGAGCCAAGAGAAATTATACACAGCAACAGAAATATTGTTTGAAGAATGACTTGTGTATGTCCACCTCTAGAGAATGAAATGATAAATAGAAACAAGCAAGATGAAGATTTATATATACATATAGCTTTTTGTCAAATCATGCCTTCTCTGATGTAGGAAAGAGAGGGAAGGTAGGAGATACCTGGGAAATTTTAATGTAACAAACAAGCCAATGAATGGATGAATGAAATTTTTAAAAGGATAAATCTAAACCTTATTAACCCTTCAAACACTTGAACCCAATTATTAATCTTCCTACTAGGTTTTTTAGAATGATAATGATGGCAATGTAGCATTTATTCAGTACCTATTATGTGTCAAGCTTTGTCTAAATGCCTTACAAATATTATCTCATTTTATCCTTACAACAACTCAAGGAATTGGGTGTTACTATTCTCCTATTTTACAACTAAATAAAGCAAAAACAAGCAAAAGTTAACGGACTTCTCCATTTTAAAGTCTGTAGGCAAACAATTTATTAAGCACTTACTATGTCTCAGCTCTGTGCTAAGTGTTGGGGATGCTAAAAAGGACCCACATTCCCATTTCCTTCAATACCTCTTCATGTGGCCTGGATTCAAGACCCATCACTCTCTTGACTATTTTACTGAATCTTCAAGCTATTATACAAGAACAGGAGAGAGGAGACTCTTCCGTTTCAGGAATAACTAACTCCCCTTTAATGTCTACTTTTCATCCAACACTCACCTGTGGCTCTAAGAAGTTGTAGCATTCTCTGAGGCCAAACCCCTGTAAAAATATCTTGGTAAGTAGGATAAATCAATTGAGGAAAACCAACAGGCTTCAAAACCAGGAGTGAGTGAAGGAGGTGTCTACCCCAAGCATGTGGAGACTTCTACCAATAGAACAGATGGATGAGAACAGTTTGTTCCCATGGCTATGAAAGTGTCTGAAGCAAGCACGCTATAGAGTGCTTAGAGTTTGGTCAGATGTCAAAGATTCCAAGGTCATCCACTACATCTTGGGCTATTGTCAAGGTCCTGACTTTGATGAATGGAAAAAAAAAGTGAAGTTGATGACTTTGTGCAAAAATGCCTCACTGAAGAGTGACATGATTGAATCATAAAATTCTCCTAATTGACAGTCTCTTCGCTCAAATCCATCCTACACACTGCTTCCATCTCAGCTTTCTTAAAGTATAGCTTTTATCACAGAACCTACTTACTTCAATAGCTTTCTTCTGACTAATAAACAAATCTTTAACTTGTTAGATTAATGCTTAAGTACTTCTATTATCTTCTTTCAATCTATTTCTCTAGACTTATCTTCTTTGACTCACCTTGCCTCACTTTGTGCTTCAAGCTGGTGTTTTTGATAGTTATTTGTTATACCTCCCACTTCCTCACTGTTTTTTCCATGTAGAATACTGTTCTCTCCATTCCTACAAGAGTGAGCTCAAATACCATCTTCTCTATTAAACCAGATTTCACCATGCTGTTCCATTTTATATGATGAATATTTATATTATTAGGGAGCTCACTACTTTTCAAAGTCCTTTTTTCCATTCTTGAAACTTTGGTTTATTTTTTCTATCATATCTAAGACTTTTAAAATTTGTGATTCTCTTAGAATTCCCTCTGGACAAAAAAGTTTTAGGTGAATACAAATATTTGGCAACACACTCCTTAGGATATAGAGAAATTTCATTATTTTTATATCTTGTTTTATTCATCCAGCCATGAATTTATCCATTCATCAATCTATCCATCCACTCTTTCATTATTTTCCTTGTCTGGACCTTGACAAAATGAATCATAGAATAATGTATTGTCTGGTGGCTGTTTTCTTCCTATTTGAAAATTATTCATTATCCTTATAGAATAAAAAAGGGACCACTGAATCTCTTTCCTCAATTTAAAACAATAGGCAATGGAAATAGCAAGAGAAATATGAAGTAGAGGGTCAAAAGAAAACATTGTATATATTTATATATGTGTGTGTGTATATATACATATATATATATATATAGCTCCTGACACCTAAAACACAATTTTTTCTTTTATTCCAATAGCCAAATCCTTGTTAGCAAGAAAAACTTGTATTAATAAAGCATTTTAAAGCTCACAAGGTGATTTATAGACATTATTTCATTAGATATTAACAATTCTAAGAAGTAGGAACTACAGCTGTTATCATTCCATTTTATAGATGAGAAAACTGAGGCTCAGAAGTTAGGTGCTCACCTAGGGTCATATACCCACAAGCAAAGATATAACCTGAACACAGGTATTTTCCTACTCTACATCTAATTCCTTTTCCACTGTGGTACCTGATCTGTTCCTTGAAGAAAGAGAAACATTTAAAAGAGGGAGATTAGATAGGGGGTAGTATGGGAAACCAGTATGTTTAAAGGCACAAAAGTGGGAAAAGAGGATGAAATCAAGAAACAAAGTTCTACAGTTTTACAGAAAATATATGAAGAGCATTTAGATAAAGTTGTATAGGTAGATCGGTTTCCAGTGGTATAGGACCTGAAATCTCACATGGATTAGATGAAGTTTGGCAAGACTTGGATACCTCATTCTGCCCTTTTCCAGTGAACTTGTCTCAAAGGGGAAGTGAAAAAGGCCTCAATAGGAACAAGGACACATTTGATTTACTGGCTAATAAATATTTTTTTAAAAGATTACATTGAATTCTAAAACAAGTCAATATTAAAACTCAACTTTTTTGAATTGACAATTTATAAAGCAACAAGATCAAGTGATAAACACAATTTTAATGAATTTATTTGGAAACTACTGGCCTGGGTAGAGATTCGTGTAAGAATCATCTCTTGTGCCTCTCTACGATACTCTTTGGTTCTTATATTTCATCTAATTATATTTTATCTGGTTACATAACAATTCCAAAGACATGTCAAGCCAAATTTAGTTTAGCACAGTTACACAACCAAAATCTGCTTTAAGCAAGTCTATTCCAAGCAGAAAAACAACATTAGTTGAGTGATTGAACATATTTCTTTCCCTCTCTCAACAATGAAGTCATTTCTATCTTTTGGGGGAGAAAAAATTGTTTTTATTAAAATTATTCCCCAAGTTAAAGATGAAAAGCTGCTCTGATTTTGAAGTTAAAAATAAATTTTGACCATCAGAGACATAATTTAATGAGCTATAAAAATTAGAGCTATAGTTAGTCATTTCAAACTCACAAGCTCCAAATCCCTATTCACTGTTTCTTTGTATTGGGGAATATCATGCATCTGAAACTTGCCTGAAGAATGTGCTATTAACCTTCAAAATGGTTGTTTTTTAATATTCCACATTAGCTGAAGTAGTTGTTTGAATTATATTTGTTTTCATGCAGTAATTTATTATTTCTTTTATTAAACTATCAATTGGTCTTTGTCAGTGGAAAATAAAATGATGCAGATCTGAAGAAAAATTATCATACTTATAACAGTTATATATATATATATACGTGATTAAACCATTATAATCATGATACTTTTTTCTTCAAATATGATTTAATACACACTCCAGCAAGCCAGAGTGATATAATGGATGAAGAATTAGCCTTTAAGTTGTGTTCAAGTCCCCACCTCTGATTTACGGTTACTTGTGTCTCTGAATTAGCTGCTTCACCTTTCAATGAAACTATTTGTTTCAGAGAACCTGGCAGACTACAGAGGAAGGGAGGGTTTTATTATCTGAGAGTTCTCTTTGCCAATGAAATCACCTGTTTAATCTCTGCTCCTAAATTAGATAATAAAGAGATGGATTGGTTCCTCGATACAGTCTTCTTTTAATGCCCAGTGTTGGCACTAACTGGACCCAGCACCCCTTGGTTCTCTGAGGCTATTTTCTGGGCACAAGGTTGGAAAGATCCCTATAAATTGGAGAGTTTCTTAAATACAGGTCCTGTGGCTAACTATGTGTGTTTCTATCCCAGGACAAGCCTAGGTGAGTTAGAGACTTGCCTTTCAGATGGTAGCAGTTTAAAGAATTAGAGGGGCAGGAAGAGTGGAGAGGAGGGAAGAGCATTTCCCAAAGACCATTTCCTAAGCTTGAAGGGAAGTTTTGTTCTGCATTGATGGATGGGAGTGTCCACACTGAAGAAATTCTATGCACTTGAAGATGAAAATTTCTATATAGTGTCAATGTCTAGGGGTAAATTTCTAAGAATATCAGTCTGGAAATCTCAGGGTCCCAGTTTAACAGCAGGTTCCAGCAGAAATTTGGGGTAAGGAAGGTGGTATAATAAAAAGAGCTAAGAGGAGAGGGGAGGGGGAGGGGAGAGGAAGAGAGGGGAAGAGAAGAGAGGATGGGGAGAGGAGAGGGGAGAAGGGAAAAGAGGAGAGAAGAATGAAGGGAAGGAGGTGGAGGAGAGGAGAGAGAAGGAAAGGGTAAGAGAAGAAAGGATTGGGAGAAGAGAGGGGAGGAGAAGGAAAAAGAGGAGAAAATAAGGGAGGGGAGAAGGGAAAAGAGGAGAGAAGGGAGAGGAGGAGATAGAGGAGAGGAAAGGGGAGGGGAGGAAAGGGTAAGAGAAGAAAGGATGGGGTTAGTAGAAGGGAGGAGATGGAAAAAGAGGAGATAAGGGAGGGGAAGATGTGCAGAAGAGGAGAGGGGAGAAGGGAAAAGAGGAGAGAAGAAGGGAGAGGAGGAGGTGGAGGAGAGGAGAGGGGAGGAAAGGGTAAGAGAAGAAAGGATAGGGGGAGGAGAAGGAAAAAGAGGAGAAAATAAAGGAGGGAAGGAAGTGGAGGAGAGGAGAGGGTAAAAGAAGAGAGGATGGGGAGAGGGGAGGAAAAGGGAGAGGAGAAGAGGGAAATAAAAAAGAGGCTGAGGATATTTTTAAAAAACATGATTTTTAGACTACAAATATTAATTTAACTATTATTCCCCATAATATGAAATCTTTGCACAATAACTCCAAAAGATGACCTATTTTGCAAGAATTGAATATTGATGTTCTTTCCAGAAATTAAATCAGACAATGTAAACAAGATGTAGTTAAATGGTCAAATGGTTTATAGATTCTCCTTAGAGAGCCAAGTAAAAGAGTTATCAGGATCAGTTCCAATGTGGAACCAAAGGCAATAAATAAGAATCATGTCATAGGACACCAGATCATCTTTTCTGGTAGTCCTCATAATGAGTATAAGTCAAACAAACAAACAAAAAAAACTGGACTATCTGTTTTAGAGGATGAAGAGGTGGAGAAATTATATGGAGAACTCAAGAAAATTATCTGAATTGAGTCATCCTGTCCTTGATGCTAAACTCCAGCTTTATGTGGCTACTACCATACACCTCCTTCACCCTTATTCAAGCAATCCTGAAAAAAGAAGATACCACAAAAGTGGCCACGTTTGTTATGAAATTATGTTATATAGTCTCAACTGGGAACTCACTGTGGTCTTGGTTTGCTCTCTATTATATCATGTTGTCTTTCTAAATATTAGATAGATAGAGAGAGAGATAGAGAGATAGAGATAGATAGATAGATAGATAGATAGATAGATAGATAGATAGATAGAGAGAGAGAGAGAGATAGATAGATAGATAGATAGAGATAGATAGATAGATAGATAGATAGATAGATAGATAGATAGATAGATAGATAGATAGATAAATAGATGGATGGATAGGCAGATGGATGGATGGACAGACAGATAGAGAGAAAGATAGATAGACAGATATATAGGCAGACAAATAGACAGAAAATATACATAGAGAGATAGATACATATACACATGCATAGACACAGAAACATAAATAGACAGTAATAGATAGATAGATAGATAGATAGATAGATAGATAGATAGATAGATAGATAGATAGATAGATAGATAGATAGATGGATAGATGGATGGATGGATGGATGGATGGATGGATAGATGGATAGGTAGATAGAAAAACAGATAACTAGAAAATAGAATCTCTTGATTTTCACATTGCCATTTGTTAAGCAATGTTCATATTATATTCCTTACTTTACAGATGAGAAAACTCAAATCAAATAGCTATGAATGTACAAGCAACAAGTGGCACCCCCCTCTGATAATTCCAAGTACTCACTATTTCCTTAACCGAGAACAGTAAATTTTGAAAAATAGAACCCAGGACAGTAGGTTTTTACGCTTATTAAAGGTCATAGAAGTTTTGGAGTGCTGGTAAGATATGGGAAGCAGAGAGAGTGCCATGTAGGAAGCAGGAAAGCCAAGGAAATCTGGAAGTTCTTTGAGTGCCTGGGGGTGGGGGTAGTGAAAGTCTGGAGCAGACTCCCAACACTGGAAGTAGAAGATAAACTTTGCCTCTTTCCTAGCTCTCCCTCGGGCTGGCCCCGGACTGATTGTTTCTGTCATTCCCACTAGCTTTCCTAGGATTGTGGCAAATGAGGATTGTCTGAGCAGATCATCAGTCCCACAGCAATGGGGCAGCACGCTTACCAGAGTGCTGAGAGCTTAGCAGAAGGCAGGGGCGGGCTGGAACAGGACAGATTTAGCCAGTGCTAAAATTAGGGCATCGTTGACGGGGCCAATTATTAGTCATTGCAACATTTCCTTCCAAAAGGAGGAAGTTTTGCTATATGCTGCTGAGGCTGAGTTAGATAAGCAGGTGGAGAGCAGTGGATAAAGGTTTCCAGGCTGAGGATGGGTATAGAATGAGGCAGCCAGGAGGAATGTGACTCATTGTCTCAATGTGAAGCAAAAGTAATTCTGTTTTGTTAGATCTTGACTTTCTCTCCCTCTATTCATGCCCTTAAGTCGTGAATATGAGCCTGATGCAATTGAAATATATTCTACAGAGGCAGGTCAGGGGATAGAGGATAGGCTTGAAGGAAGGAATATCTGAGTTCGAATATGGCCTCAGATACTTACAAGCTGGGTGATCCTGGTCAAGAAATTTGGCCTTTATGTACCTCAGTTTCCTCAAGTGTAAAATCAGAATAATAATAGCATCTCTCTCACAGGATTGTTGTGAATATAAATGAGAACATTTGTTTTTTTTTAAAAAATGAGCTTATTACATGGCATATAGTAGGCATAAATAAATTCTATGGGACTCTGGGAAACTCAGTTGACACTGTTTGCCTCAGTTTCCTTATCTGTAAAATGAGCTGGAAAAGAAAGTGGCAAACCACTCCAGTATCTTTGCCAAGAAAATCCCAAATAGGGTTACAAAGAATTAGACACAACTGAACAACAACCTACTTTGCCAGGTCCTGGCTACACCATTGCAAAGAACGTAATGATCCTTCCCATCAAAGAGCTTGCATTCTATTGATGGTAAAATCATATACATATAGAGGTATATACACTTAGAAAGAGACATGGCAAACCACTCCAGTGTCTTCCCAAAGAAAACCCCAGATGGAATCATAAAGACTTGGACACAACTGAAAAATGACTGAAAAATGACAAATCAGTATACCCAGAATAACTGCAAAATAAAGATGAGGTATTTAGATAGAAAGGACATGCATAGTTGAGTTGATTGGAGAAGGCTTTGTGATGCTTAAGAAATCAGTAGTCAAGAAGAATCAAGAAGAATGTAGAGGCTACCATGTGGCCTGGTTCTCCATTAAGCACTTGAGGCAGCACTGTAGTAAGTTGTTTGAGCTTCATTTCAAAGAAAATGAAGTGGAGCAGTAGATGGCTCAGTGGATAGTGACAGATGGATGGAATGATAAACAAGTTAATAAATAGATGTGTGTGAGAGAGAGAGAGAGAGAAAGAGAGAGAGAGAGACAGAGTCAGAGACAGAGATAGAGACAAAGACAGAGACAGAGGCAGGTAGGAAGATAGATAGATAGATAGATAGATAGATAGATAGATAGATAGATAGATAGATAGATAGATAGATAGATAGATAGATGGATGGATGGATGGATGGATGGATGGATAGATAGATAGATAGATAGATAGATAGATAGATAGATAGATAGATAGATAGATAGATAGATTAACTAGCTGTGTAACCCTGGGCACATTACTTAACCCCAATTACCTAGTCCTTACCTCTCTTCTGCCTTGGAATCAATACTTAAAATTGAATTTAAGATTGAAGGTAAGGGTTTAAAAAAAAGAAAGGCAATGAGGGACTCTCTGAAGTGGAAGTGATGATAGAGTACATTCTAGGTATGATAAACAGTCAATGCAAAAGTATGGAGTGGAGAGCAACAGCCCATGTGAGGAACACAGAGGTCAGTTTGGCCATGTCAAAAAGGAAGGGAATAGATCATCATGTTGACAACCACAGATGAACTAGAGAGAAGAAAATATTGGGCCATGGAGACCAGTGAAGAGACTGCCATAAAAATCAAGAATAAATGTGATTATGGCCAGGACTAAGGTAGCAGCTTTGTGAGTGGAGAAAAGAGGTTAGATGAGATAGATATGGTGGTAGAAATGGCAAGATTCAGCAGCTGATTCATTATTTGGGGTAAAGGATACTCTACTATCATGAGGCATCTACTCAGCAGCTTTATGACTACAAGTGCTCCTTAGCATCTCAATCTCAATCCCCTGATATAGAACATGAGAGAATTAGCCTAAATGACTTTTAAATTTCCTGTTAGCTTTTAAGCCCATGAAGTATATATCTACATATGTAAACATATAATAATGATTTGGGGTGTTTTTTGTTTTGATTTTACGTTTTAGCAAGACTATTTTCTGACTAATGATTTGATAAGAATGACTAGTGAAAGAATTAGTCTTGAGAGTTTTCTTGATTATACTGGTTGAAATAACACCATAGAGTCACAGAGCTACAACATCAAAGTCCACCCAGTCCTAAACTCTTCATTTTACAGATAAGGAAATTGAGGCCCATGGAGGCAAAGTGACTTGTCTTCAGTGGTAGAGAGATTGGATGTGTGATTGGAGCCAGCTATTCAGGCTGTAGAGATATTCCTCTTTCCACTGTAACCTCTCCTATGGACTGCAAATAATTACTTTCCTTTTAAAATGTGTATATTATTTTTATATATTCTTCTTAGATTCCTACAGAAAATATAATTTTAATAACCAAATTTAGATTTGTAATTTTTTCCTACTTATACTCATCAGACACTAGCTATTTTACCAAAAGCAAAATCATTTTACTCTGAGTTTCTGTTTTGTTTTTAATCTATAAAATGGGAGTCATGGCTATTATATGGATCTCATATGGTTGTGGAAAGGTTCATAGTTGACACAAGATTTGGAATGAGAAAGATCTGTGTTCAAATCCTCCTCCAGACAGATACTTGTTAAAGACTCTAGGAATGTCAGTTAATTTCTCCATCTCACTTTCTTCATCTGTAAAATATGATAGTAATAGCACCCACCTCACAAAATTTATGTGAAAACTAAATGATATAACATATGTGAAGTGCTTTACAGATCTTGAAGGACTATATAAATGTTAGTTATTACATGAGAGATGTTTGTTTAGTGGTTGGCATATATTAAAATACTCTATTAGAATTTCAGTTATTAGTGTTAATGTTGCTTTTTTAATAGATAACCATGAGTATTTCACAGAGAAGAACATTTTTTTAATTCAGAAGGTAGAGGCCCATTTTACATGAGTACATAAATATAATGTTTGAATTACTTTTGTAATAACAGAAGAGAATTTTGTGCTGATCCATAGGGAAACACTATTGACATTGAATTTCCATTTTTGAGAATCAATCTTTATGCTCACATCTCCACCAACAAATGAAAGTAGATTTTTTTCAGGTAAATTTTGAATGACATCTTTAATAATCAAACCATCTGGGAGACTTTAAAGATGATCTTTGTTTCAATATTTCCAAGATTCCCCTTTCTGTGTGTTCTCCATCACTCACTGCATTTATAATCATGTTCCTTCTATTCCTGCACATATGGTTTTCAAGAGTTGTAAAAGTCTACACCTTTATTATGTCACGTCCACACATAATGGTGGGCCTTTCCACATTAGAATAGTTAGGTTAGTCCTCAGACCACAGATATAGTCTGTTCCCTTGATCTGTGCTCAAAGCCTTTCTAGATTAGTAAAACTTTCTAGAGTTCAGGCTTTTTTTTAATAGTCTTTAAGAACCTCAAATTTATGTGGTGGCATCTGAGGTTATCCCCATCCCCACTATGATGAGTCATTAGAGTAAGACACTTGTAGAAGAAATGTGTTCTTTGAATTGTAGGAATAATGTCATATTAAATATAGTGCCCCCCTTTACATTCAGATTTTCTTGACCTTGTCTTCTGAGTTCACCATCTACTTAAGCCAATAGCAATGAGCTCCTTTCTTTCTCTGAAATAAACTGTATCGGTCAGAATTAAACATGGGGTATCATAGTATAATACTTTGTTATAATAATTTGCTTAATTTAAGCCTATGGTGCAAAATAGTGCCCCCCCCCCAAGAATCACTTGGTTCTGTCCTCTTTGACTTTGGGGAGTTTCTTTTAGATGAAAAGTAATGAGTTCAGTCCCAGTAGCTCTGAGCCCCCAGTTGGGAAAATGTCAGCATTTAGATACAAGTTGAGTTCTCTGACTAATTTTACATTTAGTTAACCCCTTAAACTCTTTGTTATGAGTAAAGAAAGAATGAATTATACTATTGTGTATAGTGTATATTATATAATGGATAGGCATGCATCAGAAGGAGGTTGAGAAGAAAGAGCCAATTCTTTCTGGGGATTTCTCTCATCCTTAGTCTTCTGCTTCAAGATACCTATAGGGTTAATGACTCATCACCTCAATATCTCCTTTCTTGGTTACAGTACCTCAGAGGTATACTAAAATGTAACACTTGCTCTTAGAAGCAAGGCAGGAGAATAACATTGTGAGATCAGAACTTTAGGAATATTGATTTGGCAGCTGTGAGCATGCTGACTTAGAGAAGGGAGATATTGAATGCTAGAAGACTCATTTAGAGTTCATTAAAATAGCCCATGTGAGAGATAATAAGGTTCTTATGAGTAGAGAGCATAGTATAGGTATGAATTTTAAAAAAGGAACAGAAGTTTGCTAGGTGGCTTAGTGTATTGAAAGTCAGTCTGGTTGTGGGTGGTCCTGGGTTCAAAACTGGACTTAGACACTTTCTAGCTGTTTGACCCTGGACAGGTCACTTAACCTCCATTGCCCAGCCCTTACTGATCTTCAGCCTTGGAACTAATACACAGTATTGATTTTCAGAAAGATGGTAAGGATTAAAAAAAAGAAAAAAAAAAGGACAGATGATACAGGTATTTCAGAAGCAAAACTGGTAATATTTGGAAACTGGTTGGATATCAATAGTGAGGGAGAGGGAAGAATTGAGGATGATTACAAGTTTAATCTGGGTGTCTAGAAAGATCATGTTGCCCTTGACAGATTTAGGGAAGTTCAGAAGAGTGGAGTATTTGGGGGAAAGTTAATGAGTTCTGTTTTGTATATATTGATTTTGAAATGTCATTCTCTGATTGATGACATTTCATTGGCAATCGGTAATGGAACACTGGAGTTCAGGAAAGAGACTATAACTGGAAATAAACATCTGAGAGTCCTCTGCATTGACATAGTTGAATGCATATAAACTGATACAATCCCTATGGAATACAGAATAGAGGAAAGAGAGAATAGAGCACAGGAGAGAGACATGGTATAAAACCTCACATAGCAGATAGGACCTAGAGGATGATCTGGAAAAGGTCACCAAATTGAAGCTAGACAAATAGGAAGATAACCAGAAAGGTGCAGTGTCTCAAATACCCAGGGAAGAGAAGAGGATGATCAAGGGTGTCAAAAGCTGAAAAGACACATAGAAAGATGAGAAATAAGTAGAATCCATTGGGACTGGAAATTAAGAGATCATTGGTTACCTTGGAGAGAGCAATTTCATTTGAGTGATGAGGTCGGAAGCCAAATTGCAAAGGGCTGAAGGGTGAGTGGGAGTTGAGAAAGAGGAGACAGCAAGGATTGTCATTAGCCAGTAAAATATGGATTGTTCTTTGTGTGTATGCTTTTGCTTATTATGCCCATTCTATTCCCTAATGTCACACTCTAATGACATATAATTACAGCCACTGTAAGAATTATTTTCTTATTAGGATCAAATACCATTAAGACTCAATTCTTAATTGGCAGAAGGAATTTTTCCTCTCAAATGAATAATAGGAAAAGGCTCAAACTGGAGTTTCAGACAAGATTTCCACTGACTTTTTATTTGAAAGTCAAATCATATGCATTAGTAATTCGAGGAAAATGGAAGATTTCCTTCAGCAAAGTCTGAAGAATTATGTCTGAGTAATTCTGTTACTCTTGTTTATGGGCCCTCCTAGGACCAGGGTTTTATTTCACCTTATTCATGATCAGGACTGCTTCAAAACAAAATAATTAGATGACAGAGCAGACTCTAATACCAAACAGCTGCTTTCAAAGAATAATAATCCAATGTGGCAAACTGTTCTTTCCATACTAGACTGACTATGGTCACAGAGGGAAGATGCCAACTAATGAAGTACCCTTGCCATCTTCTTTCCTTTCTATTGGCCCCAGTAAGGGACAAAATATAGAGTTGAGTCCTTCATACTTTGGAAGATCTAATTCCCTAAATTACACAGAGAAACAAATACATTCCCTTCCTCAGGATATTTCATAATTATCTTACTGTAATACTGAGATTTGTTTAACCAATTATGGGGGAAGCAGTGAGATTTCAAGTTCTTGGAGCATCTATGCATTATTATTTGAAAAGTCAATGATCAAGAGATCATTTCCTCAGGACCTCACTGCCTTCCTCCCCCTTCCAGGTATATGCAGACTAAAATTCTAAGAGAAGGGAAAAAGGAGTTCATGGAGGGATGATCATATTTCTTGATTTCATTAAAACAATAAGCAAAAGACTCTAGCCTAAACAGCAGGAAAAGGAACTATTTTAAACAAATAGGACCTTCTATGTCCCCCCACCCATATGCAGTGTAACAAAGGAAAATAATTGAAGGGCCAAATGTGATGGTGTATCTGTAACCCCCCACCTCCATCTCTGTCAGAGGATGGAAATATCATTCATCCTCTGCCCTCCAGGCAAATGACTGGTCATTGCATGTGATATAAGTTCAAGTGACATTTATTGAAAGGAAAATTAAAAATTGATTCCAAACTATAGACTTCATGGGTATGTCTGCATGGATTCATTGACCAGGATTCATTTTTTTAGGCAACAGTCATGTTTAGCCAATTATGAAGAGGGTTCAGAGACAAATGAATAAGTTTTGATATGGCTCCTTCTAGCTCCAAATATTTGAGTAACGGCCCCGCTTTCCATAGATTTGTGATGCTGTTGGGTTGAACTTGAGTCCTGAAAATAATATCATATGAGATCAGATTTAGAGCTGGTGGGGCTTAGAGATAGTCTGGTCCATGATGAAGAAAATGAGATGCATTGAGGCGAAGGGCCTTGCCCATGGTCAAGCAGGCAGTTAATAGCTATGGAATCCAATTGCATCCAGGATCCACATCTGCTTCCACTTCCAGTATACTTCCTTCTCTTAGGTTTACATGGGACAGTGAGTCCTCACTTCCCCTTGTTTTAAGCTTCCTATGAAGCCCGTCTCCTCCCCAACTCCAGTGTCAGAACTGGCCACTAAGCAGGGCTAAGTAAGTAAGCAGACTTCATTGGGGTGGGGAAAGAGGCTGGTAAGTCACCAAAATCAACAATCATTTGTATCCCCAGTGCTTAGCACTGTGCTCTGACTCAGAGTAGATTCTTAATTAGTGTTTATTGGATTAGATTGGTGCATTCTCTCTCTCCCTCTCTCCCTCTCTCTCTTTCCCTCCCCCTCTCTCTGTGTCTCTCTGTCTCTGTCTCCCTCCCTCTCTGTGTGTGTCTCTCTCTCTTCTTCATTGTTTCTCTCTCTGTCTCTCTATCTCTGTCTCTCTCTCCCCACCCCCCCAATCCCTCCCAAACCCTCCCAATCCCCCCCTTCTTGTGTCTCTTTGTTTCTTTCTTTATCTGTGCCTGGCTCTATGTGTCTGCCTGTCTCTGTCTCTCTCTCTGTTTCCATCTCTCTGTTTCTGTCTCTGTCTGTCTGCCTGTCTTTCTCCAAATCTCCCCCATTCCTCACCGCCCCCCTCACCCCGTGCCTCTTCCTTTCTCTCTTTATCAGTGCCTGGCTCTATGTGTCTGCCTGTCTCTCTCTCTTCCTCACTCTGTCTCTCCCTCTGTCTCTCCCTCTGTCTCTGTCTCTCTGTCTCTGTCTCTGTCTCTGTTTCTGTGTCTCTGTCTCTGTGTCTCTGTCTCTCTGTCTCTCTCTGTCTCTGTCTCTCTCTGTCTCTGTCTCTCTCTTTCTCTGTCTCTGTCTGTCTGGCTGGCTCTCTCCAAATACCCCCACCCCCATTACCCCCCCCCCCCACCCCACGCTTCTTGTGTCTCTTCGTTTCTCTCTTTATCTGTGCCTGGCTCTCTGTGTCTACCTGTCTCTGCTCTGTATAGCTATGTAGAGAAGCAGCAGTGCACAGAGCGCCACATTTGGAGACAGGAAGACATAGCTTCCCTTTTTCTGTGAGACCAATTCAATGACTGGAGTGAAGTCATTTGACGTCTCCCCGCCAGAGTTTTCTTAAGTGTAAAGGCTATGGAAGGGCTCATAACGATGTCCACAGTACTTCCTACATCACGACACCCATCGCGACAATGAAATGAGGTCATAGTACGACATTTTAGAAACGTTAAAGTGCTAATCGTCATCGATTATCGTTAGCGATTTGTAGGAGAGTTAAAAAAACCTCCTCCTTCCTCCCTCTCTTAGATGACGTTTGGGAAACCGATGCACTGAGGTGAGGCCCCATTTGGGGCAGAGCTGAGGAAGGCAGGATTTCTAACTTCCATGAAGCCTGGGTGTTTGAAGCGTTTTACTCTGGGAACAATGTATTGAGGGAGCTCAGTGTTCTTCTCTCTCGGATGCTTCTGACTCACTGTGCCCGTCGGGAGGCAAACAAAACACTGAACTGTTTGGCCCTCTCTCCCCATCTGCACTGTTATTATTTAGAGCTTCCAGTACATTTCATCGTCTCTAAGTGCTGTAACACTGTTTTAATTTATTCTGTCATTGAAATGGGATTGCCAAGGGAAAAAAAAAAGAAAGTTAAAAACTAGGCCAGTTTCTAAAGCTCAGGCTGAAAGATCTTGAATTTCAAGATAAAAAGCAAGAAGGTGAGAACTCACAATGCAAGGCTGCTTACAGGGGAATTGAAAGATAACAGGTATTCTGTAAATAAATTAGGCATGAGTGGGGGCCTTGGAATGGATTAGACCTTTATCAGAGAGAAGGAGAAAGTTAATAACAAATGACATTAAAAATATCCCTTTTAAACATCTCAATTGATAAAATATTCACAGTTAATCAAACAACAAGAGCAGATGCTATCCATGATGGCAGGATGAGAACTCAAATGAAAGGAGTCAGAAACAGGTGAAAAATACATCATAATGTCCTCTGTTTTCAGTGTCAGCAAGATGATATGCCTCTGAAATAGTGCACTGAGAATTAGAGGACTAAGCACTAGGAGGAGCCTTAGGCACCATATACTTGAGGGGTTCTTCATTTTTTTAAATCATGGACCTCCTACCAGCCCTAAATGTGTTGTTTATGTTTCAAAAGCATAATGTAAAATGCCTAAAATTATAAAGGAAGACACAATTATTTTGAAAGACAGTTATAAAATATTTTTAATCATCCAAATTTATTGACCCCAGGATAAGAACTCCAGAAAATCCAAACCTTTCATTTACTCCAACAAACCTTTCCCCTGTTCCCTCTGGAATGTCTTCACATAGTTAACAAATCATTTTGCCTCCTCCTCCTTCCATCTATGAACTATTATTGAAATGTGGCTCTTTTTGTCATAGCCTTGTCTATCCTTTCTAGTACTGACTGTACCTTCACTCATTATCAGCTTACTGGTCAAGGTTGGGGTAGGGGAGGGTTAGAATATTCCTTACTCCCCATTGCCACTTTTACGTTCTCCTTCTACTTCCATCTACTACCATAATTCTCTTCTTGGGAGATTCATGATATTCAAATCTATCACTATCCTGGTAGCTGCTATCAACAGATCCTCAAGTCATTCCTCTTTCTTTCTCAATGAGTTTGGTACATGATGCCCACTTTTTCTCTCTTCCCCGACTCCTGCTTTCAAACTAGGAGATTTTAACATATCATATATATATATATATATATATATATATATTCCCTCCTATGGTCAAAGCACTCATTTCTTCAACCTACCCCATCTCACCATACATTATCCCTCTGTCTTCCCTCACAAAATCCATCCGCACCTTGGCCTCCAATTCCTTGACCCCTCAGTTCTTTCCCATCATCTCTTCTGAATAAGCCACTCTCTCTTCTTTTCTCTACCTTGAACTCTTGGTGAACTAATTCAAACTATGCATCTTCCTTCTCTCTTGAATTTCTGGGCTCTTTATCATATTGCTGATTATTGTCCTTTAAGGTTCAGGTTTGGATTATCTCCACCATTTGCTGCCTTCACTCTATACCTATGCTGTTGAATGAATGAAGATGGAGAAAATCATACAACCACTCTGCTGGGCTCTTTAGAAACTGATGTTACACCACCTCAACTGAGCCCTTACCACTGCCAGGCAATCTTACTATACTTTCTTTATGAACTCCCTATTCTACTCCCCAGTAGCTCTTCCAAACCATCGCATCCCTTCTCAAAAGTCCCAAGCCTCTCTCTCCCCCTACTCTTTCAGCTGAAAACTTTGCCTTATATTTTACAGGAAATAAATGAGGACATTTGCCATGAACTTCCTCTTTTATACTCTATCTCTTTTTACTCATACATCTTCTGCCACTTTCTCTTCCACTCCTGCCTCACATGATAAAAAGCTTTACTCCTTGCCCAGGCTAACTCTTCTACTTGTTCAAGCAATTTCATCCCATCTCATCTCCTCCAACAGATTGCCCCCTCTGTCATTTTGACTTTTTCACTTATTTTCAATCTCTCCCTGCCCTGTCTATGATCCATTCCTACTGTCCAAAAACATGCCCATGTCTCCCACATCCTGAAAAATCCCTCACTTGGTCCCTTTACTCCATTATCATCCAACTCCTAAAGTAGGTGACTCCACTTTCTCTCCTCTCACTTCTTAACTTTTTACCATTCAGCTTCCAACTTTATCATTTCATCAAAACTGCTCTCTCCAAAGTTCCTCATGATCTCTTAGTTTCCAAATCCAATCCTCAGTCCTCATTCTCCTTTGCCTGCGACACTATTTATCACTCCCTCCTAATTGATACTCTCTAGATTTTCAGGACAATCTCTCCTGCTTCTCCTCCTACCTATCTGATCATTCCTTCTCGGTTTCCTTTGCTAAATCCTTTCCCAAATTATACACTAACCACAGGTATCCCCTAGGATTGTGTCCTGGACACTCTTTTCCTCTTCTGGTATACTATTTGGTGATCTCATAAACTCCTGTGGATTTAATTACCATCTCTATGCAGAGGATTCTCAGATTGACCTATCTTATCCCAATGTCTCTACTGATCTCCAATCTTGCATTGTCAAATTGAATATCCAGTAGACATCTTGGCCTGGATATGTCTAAAACTGAACTAATTAACTCTCCCCTCAAATATTCCCCTGACCCTACTTCCCTATTACTATGGATCTGTCTTTCCCTTAGACTTACAGCCTAAGGAGTCATCCTGAACTCTTTACTATGTCCTCCCCACTCCACTTCCAGAAGCAATCTATTGCCATGGTCTATTGATTTCATCTTCCCATGAAAAGAAATACATTCCCTTCTCATCCTAGAGTAAGCCTCCATCACCTGGACCATCGCAGTAGCTGTTGGTGGATCTATCTGCCTCAAGTCTATCTTCATTTTAACAGATTCTCCATTCAGTCTGGTGTGTACTGGTGTGACCATGGCACATACACCCCAACCTACTACACCCAATGAACTCCTGTGCTCTCTCTTGCCTCCAGGATCATCTACAAAATATTCTGTTCCCCTCATATGCCAGGCTCTTATCTTTTCAGTCTTTTTACACCTTACTGCCCAATACATACTCTTCAATCCAGTGACATTGACTTCTAGACTATTCTACAAACAAGACACTCCATCTCTTGGCTCTGGGTATTTTCTCTGGCTATCCCCCATAACAGAAATGCTCTTTCTCCTCTCTACTTACTGATCCCATCCTGGATTCCTTTAAAAAAAACCCTCCGGCTTCCAGGTAATCATGGCTGCAATCTAGACGCCACACGCTTCCTCTCCCCGGCACCAAACGAAATAGACTACATCAAAGGAGCATAAAAATCACCTTTGGAGGAACAGAAGGACTCCCCAGTCCTCCCCAGTACCCCACAGAGGCAAAGGTACGTGGGGTTTGAACATTTCCACACTATAATAAGAAGGAGGAAAAGCTTGCACAGAAACGTGAACTGAGCTGCCCTCCCCCCCCACCTTCCCCACCAAACCAGAGTGAGCTACCAGAGCACTCACTGGGACAGCAGGTGAGTGGGGAACGTCTCTGTCTGGGGGGGCACTCCAGGGTCCTTGGGATTTGGGGACTGCCAGGAAAAAATGTCTCAGGGTGCTTTCACGGGAGAATCCTGCGCTGAGCAGGGGAAGCCCAGGGAGCTGTACTCGGGGTGGTTTGGCTGTGATCAGGGGCCCAGTGCTCTAAGAAACCTCAGAGGCTGGGAAGAACTACTCTGAGGCAACCTAAATTCACAGAAAACCCGCCCATATCACCCAGACCCCAGACAAAAAAGGAAAGGGGAATAAAACCACCAAAGGGATGGCTCACATGGCCCAAAATCAAGCCTCCAGGAAGAAAGGAAAAAAGGTGACTATTGAAAACTTTTATGGTAGAAGTATCCAAGGAAAAGAGGAGAATGAGGATGAAATCCATAAAAATCAGAACATGCCTCCCAAAATGGAAACTATCAACAAGCTCTGGAAGATCTCAAACTGGAGCTTACCCAAAAGATGGAAACCTGGAAAGAAAAATGGGAGAAAGAGATCAGCAGTCTGACAGATAAGACTGCTCAATTGGAAAAAGAGTTTGAAGCATCCAATAGAAGGGCACACAAAGCTGAAAAGCAAAACCAGTCCCTAATGACCAGAATTAAGCAACTCGAAGAAAGTGAGATCATAAAACAGCAAGAATCAATAAAGCAAAGCCAAAAAATTAATGAATTAGAAGAAAACATAAAATATCTCACTGAAAAGGTCACAGACTTGGAAAAGAGAGGAAGAAGAGACAACCTCCGAATTATCAGTCTCTCAGAAAAACCAGAGATAAACAATAAACTCAATGTTATTCTACAGGAGATTATAAAAGAAAATTGCCCACATGTTCTGGAGCAAGGGGGCAAAATAGAAATAGAAAGGGTTCATAGAACACCCTCTATACTAAATCCCCAAAAGACAACCCCTAGGAATGTAATTGCCAAATTCAAGAGCTTCCAAGAAAAGGAGAAACTCCTACAAGAAGCCAAGAAGAGGAGCTTCAGATATAAGGGGGCTCCCATAAGGATCACACATGACTTAGTGGCTAACACACTAAGAGACCTCAAAGCATGGAACATGATATTTAGAAAGGCAAGAGAGCTGGGTCTCCAACCAAGAATCAACTACCCAGCAAAACTGACTATATACTTCCAGGGGAAAGTATGGGCATTCAACAAAATAGAAGATTTCCAAGCATTTGCTAAGAAAAGACCAGAACTTAGTGGAAAATCTGATATCCAAGCACAGAAAGGAAGAAAAACATAAAAAGGTAAATATGAAAGAAAGGGAAAAGGAGATAAATCTTATCTTTTTCTTTAAGTCAAACTCTCTTCTATAAGGACTACATTTACATCAAATTATATATATTAATACATGGGGAAAATGTTTTGTGTGACTCTAAAAAATTGTATGCATCATAAGAGTAGTTAGAAGAAACATGCATAGGGAATGATTGGGGCATTAAGAAGATTTGGGGAAAGTGGGGGCAAAGAAAGGAAAAGGGAGGGGGGGACACGTCGATAATACTAAGATTTACTTCAAGAAATAGGGGGGGACTTAATAGAATAATCTTTCCCATATAAAGATACACATGGGAAGGGGAGGGGAAGAACTCTCATATGAGAAGGAGAGGAAGAGAGTGTGAAGTGGAATTACTTAAACCTTACTCTCAGGGAAATCAAATCTGAGAGGGAAGAACATCTAGATCCAGAGGGATCCTGAATTCTATCTTATCCAACAGGGTAAGAAAGAAAGGAAAATTAAGGAAAGGGAGGGGGGAGAGAGTATAAAAAGGGAGGGAAGGAGAGGGGGGAGGGGAAGGGAGCATAAAAATGGAGGGGCTAGAAAGGGAAGCATATCAAGGGAGGGGACTAGGGGGACTGACCTAAAGTAAATCACTGGTTCAAAAGAAGATATCTAAAGAAGAAAGATCAGAACTAGGGGAAGATATCAAAATGCCAGTGAATCCACAAATGACAATCATAACTTTGAATGTGAATGGGATGAACTCACCCATAAAATGTAGACAAATAGCAGATTGGATTAGAACCCATTTGTTGTCTTCAAGAAACACATATGAGGCAGGTTGACACTCACAAGGTTAGAATTAAAGGTTGGAATAAGGCCTTTGGGGCCTCAACTGATAGAAAGAAGGCAGGAGTTGCAATCATGATATCTGACAAAGCCAAAGCACAAATAGACCTGATCAAAAGGGATAGGGAAGGTAAATATATTCTGCTAAAAGGGAGTATAGACAATGAGGAAATATCACTAATCAACATGTATGCACCAAATGGTATAGCATCCAAATTTTTAATAGAGAAACTAGGAGAATTGAAGGAGGAAATAGACAATAAAACCATATTAGTGGGAGACTTGTACCAACCACTATCAAATTTAGATAAATCAAACCAAAAAATAAACAAGAAAGAGGTAAAAGAGGTGAATGAAATCTTAGAAAAATTAGAGTTAATAGACATATGGAGAAAAATAAAGAGGGACAAAAAGGAATACACCTTCTTTTCAGCACCACATGGCACATTCACAAAAATAGATCATACACTAGGTCACAGAAACATGGCACTCAAATGCATAAAAGCAGAAATAATAAATGCAGCCTTTTCAGATCACAAGGCAATAAAAATATTGATCGGTAATAAAAAAAATTGATGGAGAGCCAAATCAAAAATTAATTGGGAATTAAATAATATGATACTCCAAAATCAGTTAGTTAGAGAAGAAATCATAGAAACAATTAATAATTTCATTGAGGAAAATGACAAAGGTGAGACATCCTTTCAAACCTTATGGGATGCAGCCAGGGCAATACTTAGAGGAAAATTCATATCCCTGAGTGCATATATTAACAAATTAGGGAGGACAGAGATCAAGGAATTGGAAATGCAAGTCAAAAAACTTGAGAACGAACAAATTAAAAACCTCCAGAAGAAAACCAAACTAGAGATCCTAAAAATTAAGGGAGAAATTAATAAAATCAAAAGTGACAGAACTATTGAGCTAATACACAAGACTAGAAGCTGGTACTTTGAAAAAACAGACAAAATAGACAAAGTACTGGTCAATCTAATTAAAAAAAAGGAAAGAAGAAAGGCAAATTAACAGCATCAAGGATAAAAAGGGGATCTCACCTCCAATGAAGAGGAAATTAAAGCAATCATTAAAAACTACTTTGCCCAACTATATGGCAATAAATATACCAACCTAGGTGATATGGATGAATATTTACAAAAATATAAATTGCCTAGACTAACAGAAGAAGAAATAGATTTCTTAAATAATCCCATATCAGAAAAAGAAATCCAACAGGCCATCAAAGAACTTCCTAAGAAAAAATCCCCAGGGCCTGACAGATTCACCAGTGAATTCTATCAAACATTCAAAGAACAGCTAACTCCAATACTATACAAACTATTTGACATAATAAGCAAAGAGGGAGTTCTACCAAATTCCTTTTATGACACAAACATGGTACTAATTCCAAAGCCAGGCAGGCCAAAAACAGAGAAAGAAAATTATAGACCAATCTCCCTAATGAATATAGGTGCAAAAATCTTAAATAGGATACTAACAAAAAGACTCCAGCAAGTGATCAGAAGGGTCATCCACCAGGATCAAGTAGGATTTATACCAGGGATGCAGGGCTGGTTCAATATTAGGAAAACCATCCACATAATTGACCACGTCGACAAGCAAACCAACAAAAATCACATGATTATTTCAATAGATGCTGAAAAAGCCTTTGATAAAATACAAGACCCATTCCTATTAAAAACACTGGAAAGCATAGGAATACCCATTATCACCTCTATTATTTGACATTGTATTAGAAACACTAGCAGTAGCAACTAGAGAAGAAAAAGAAATTGAAGGCATTAAGATAGGCAAGGAGGAGACCAAATTATCGCTATTTGCAGATGACATGATGGTCTACTTAAAGAATCCTAGAGATTCAACCAAAAAGCTAATCGAAATAATCAACAACTTTAGCAAAGTTGCAGGATACAAAATAAACCCACATAAGTCATCAGCATTTTTATATAATTCCAACACAGCTCAGCAGCAAGAACTAGAAAGAGAAATCCAATTCAAAAATACCTTAGACAAAATAAAATACTTAGGAATCTATCTCACGAAACAAACACAGGAACTATATGAATACAACTACAAAACACTTTCCATACAACTAAAACTAGACTTGAACAATTGGAAAAACATTAACTGCTCATGGGTAGGAAGAGCCAATATAATAAAAATGACCATCTTACCCAAACTCATCTATCTATTTAGTGCCATACCCATGGAACTTCCAAAAAAAGTTTTTACTGATTAAGAAAAAACCATAACAAAGTTCATTTGGAAGAACAAAAGATCAAGGATATCCAGGGAAATAATGAAAAAAAAATACAAAGGAAGGGGGCCTTGCAGTCCCAGATCTCAGACTATATTATAAAGCAGCAGTCACCAAAACAATCTGGTACTGGCTAAGAGACAGAAAGGAGGATCAGTGGAATAGACTGGGGATAAGTGACCTCAGCAAGACAGTATATGACAAACCCAAAGATCCCAGCTTTTGGGACAAAAATCCACTATTTCATAAAAACTGCTGGGAAAATTGGAGGACAGTGTGGGAAAGATTAGGTTTAGATCAACACCTCACACCCTACTCCAAGATAATTTCAAAATGGGTGAATGACTTGAACATAAAGAAGGAAACTATAAGAAAATTAGGCAAACACAGAATAGTACACATGTCAGACCTTTGGGAAGGGAAAGACTTCAAAACCAAGCAAGACTTAGAAAGAGTTACAAAATGCAAAATAAATAATTTTGACTACATCAAATTAAAAAGCTTGTGTACAAACAAAACCAATGTAACTAGAATCAGAAGGGAAACAAATTGGGAAATAATCTTCATAAAAACCTCTGACAAAGGTTTAATTACTCAAATTTACAAAGAACTAAACCAATTGTCCAAAAAAATCAAGCCATTCTCCAATTGATAAATGGGCAAGGGACATGAACAAGCTGTTCTCAGCCAAAGAAATCAAAACTATTAATAAGCACATGAAAAAGTGCTCTACATCTCTTATAATCAGAGAGATGCAAATCAAAACAACTCTGAGGTATCACCTCACACCTAGCAGATTGGCTAACATGACAGCTATGGAAAGTAATGAATGCTGGAGGGGATGTGGCAAAGTGGGGACACTAATTCATTGCTGGTGGAGTTGTGAATTGATCCAGCCATTCTGGAGGGCAATTTGGAACTATGCTCAAAGGGTGATAAAAGACTGTCTGCCCTTTGATCCAGCCATAGCACTTCTGGGTTTTTACCCCAAAGAGATAATGGAGAAAAAGACTTGTACAAGAATATTCATAGCTGCGCTCTTTGTGGTGGCCAAAAATTGGAAAATGAGGGGATGGCTATCAATTGGGGAATGGCTGAACAAACTGTGGTATATGTTGGTGATGGAATACTATTGTGCTCAAAGGAGTAATAAAGTGGAGGAATTCCATGGAGACTGGAACAACCTCCAGGAAGTGATACAGAGCGAAAGGAGCAGAACCAGGAGAACATTGTACACAGAGACTGATACACTGTGGTACAATCAAACGTAATGGACTTCTCCATTAGTGTCAATGCAGTATCCCTGAACAATCTGCAGGTATCTAAAAAATACTATCCACAAGCAGAGGATAAACTGTGGGAGTAAAAACACTGATGAAAAGCAACTGCTTGACTACAGGAGTTGAGGGGATATGACTGAGGAGAGACTCTAAATGAACACTCTAATGCAAATACCAACAACATGGAAATGGGTTTGAGTCAAGAACACATGTGATAACCAGTGTAATCATGAGTTGGCTATGGGAGAGGGAAAGGTGGTGGGAGGGGGGGAGGAGGAAAAGAAAATGATCTTTGTTTCCAGTGAATAATGTTTGGAAATGACCAAATAAAATAATGTTTAAAATTAAAAAAAAAACCTCTCCCCCTTTTTACTGGAAGTTCTTTCTAACTCCTTAATTCTAGTGCCTTCCCTTCATTTATCCCTTCCTATTCATCCTGTATATTGCTTATATATATATATATATATATTTCCATATTTTCTTACCATTAAGTTGTAAAGTCCTTGAGGAAGAGACTGTCTTTTTTCTCTTTTTGTTTGTCCACCATTTAACATGGTATCTGTGTTAAATATTTATTGTTTGGTACTATCCACTTCCAGAGAAAGAACTGTCGGAGTAGAAACATAGAAGAAAAACAACTGCCTGATCACAGGGGTCATTGGGGATATGGTGGAGATGTAGACTCTAAGTGATCACCCTAATGCAAATACTAATTATATGGAAATAGGTATTGATCAATGACACATGTAAAATTCAGTGGAATTGCTCATTGGCTATGGGACTGGGATGGGGTGGGAGATGGGGAGGGAAAGAACATGAATCATGTAACCATGGAAAAACATTCTAAATTAATTAATTAAATAAAAAAGCCAAATCAAGACAAAAAATATTTACTGTTTGGTTAGTGAGGGAACTGAGACACAAATAAAATGACTTGCCCATAGTCATATAGCAGCAGAGCTGAGATTTCACCCCAGGTTGTCTGTCTCCATATCCAGTCTTCTCCCATAATGTTTTTCCAGTAGATCAAAAATATATATAAATTTCAATGAATTGGCAGACTGAAATTTTGTAAGTCATTGTCTCTAAGAGTCATATGTGAATGAAAGTGGAGAGTTCAGCACAATAGTACAACTCAAAGGGTGATGAGGTGGAAAGAGCATTAGATTCTGGGTAAGTCTGGAGTGGAATCTTAGTTCTGTTTATTATGACTTGTGTAATCTAAGTAAACAATTGGGTCTATAGGCCTCAGTTTGTCTTGTCTAAAATGAGGAGGGTTAGAGCTGTAGGAGCCATTCCAGGTCTATATCTCTGATCTCAATCTGTGGGGGAGACAGTGTGGCCCAGGGGAAGAGTCCTGGATTTGGATTCATAGACTTCAGGCTGTGATCCTGACTTTGCCACTTTCTACCCATAGGATAATGGATAAATAATTTCATTTTTCTGTCCTCCAAAAAGAAGATGTTGGACTAGAGGATGTTTAATGTCCTTCCCAGCTTGAAGTCTCTGAATCTACTTTTAAAAAGTCCTCTTAAGCCCTAAGTGTTTTGACTTGATGAGAAATATTTGCTATGTACTTGACTTTGAGAATGTGACTAATTGGATTTCTTCTTACATCTGAAGACAGCTATAACATTCTCCCTTACCCCGTCTCAGAATTTTTCTTGTTCAGACTAAACATTGCTAATTTATCTAGAAGTCTCTCTTTGCAATGTAGCCTGTATTGTATTTTTAAAAGGGCAGAAGTTATTTATGACCCAAGAGAAGCTTGAATCATTTGAAGGATTTATTGTTTCCTGAAATGCATGAGTGCATGCACAAAAGATGACAGTTATTTTGATGGATCTGTTATCTTATGGATGTGTATACTCCCCATTTCACTGGTTCATAGTTCCATCACCTTCTTTCCCTATTTCTCCCCCAAGGCTACACACACACACACACACACACACACACACACACACACACACACACAAATACTGCAACACCTTATCATCCCTTGTGATTCTTGCCCATTTCTTCCCATAAAGTCTCTAAAGAGGATTCTTCCAATATGCTAGAGGCTTCCCTCTGGGCTTTTTAGCATTTCCCCAGATGCCAAACCAATGCCTTAAGTTGTCCATCTGTCATCCTTCTTCAGAACTGGTCCACCCCTTTTATCTGTCATAAAGTGAGAAGCTCTTTAAAACAGAAAAGGATCCTATTTAAATGTGTTTTTCCTCACACCTTGTTTTATTGATGGCTTAAAACATTCTGGAGGATTAAAGTTCTAGCCTCTTACAAAAAAATCAGGCAATAAACTAGGGATTGGCTCAGAATCAATGAATGAGCAGTGGATGTCAGTCATGGTTTTGTTCTCTCCATTCCATATAGAAGACATCTCAGAAACCTGAGCACCTAAAGGGGAATCCTAACTCGAAATCTTACTCCCTCTGTGATCTTAGAAAAGCCATCCATGTTATCTCTCTGGACCTCAGTTTACTCTTAAGAAGGTTCAACCAAATCAAAGGTTCATAAACTAGGGTTCATAGACCCCCAAGGGGTTTGTGGATGGATTTCAGAAAGCCCATTTCGATAGGTACTTTTCACCTTAAACACTTAAAATCATTATTCTGAGAAAGGATCCACAGGCTTGGACAGACTGCCAAAGGGATCTAAGACATAAAAATAAAGTCCTTGGTCATCACTAACCCTGATCTTCATATGTTTTGTCTTCCCCTATTAAGGTTGAAGCTGATTGAAAACAGGGACTGTCTGCTTTTGTGTTGGCATCCTTGATGCTTAGTAGAGTTCTCAACACATAGGAAATGCTGACTAAATACATTTAAATTTCTTATGACCTGACTTAGAATGAGTGAATATTGAGAGCCTTGGAGCTGTGGATAGGCAATAGGAAAGAGGGGTCAATCCAAGAAACAATTGAAGAGGCTATTTTGTAGGCTGAAAGGCATGAAGGAGTAATGAGATGATGCTGAATCTATGGTGTCAAGGGGATTTGATCTGATTCTCTCAATCAATGACTTCACAGACCCTGAAGTCCTATAAAGTAAGTTAAGGCACCAATGGGCAAAGTATATGAAAATAATAATAGCTAGCATTCATACACAATTTTACATACACCATCTCCTGGGAGCCTCAGCTTGCTATAGTGAAGTGGGTGGAAATAGGACCTGGGTTTTATTCCTGACTCCTCCTTTGCCTATCTGTGTGACCAGAAACAAGTCATGTTTGCTTTCTAGACTCTAGTTTGTTCAGATGTAAAATAAAGAGATTGGGCGGAATGCCTTGAAAAGTCCTTTCCAACTCTAAATCTATAATCCTATAAGCAACCCTGTGAAGAAAATACAAGCAAAAGAATTGTTATATTCATTTGGTAGATAAGGCTGAGAATAGGGTAAGTCTTATTCATGGTCATGCAGCTGTTAAATGCCTTCTCCTTAAAACTGTCTGCCTGCCTGTCTGTCTGCCTGTCTGTCTGTCTATCTATCTATCTATCTATCTATCTATCTATCTATCTATCTATCTATCTATCCATCTATCTTTCCATCCATCCATCTATCTATATATCCATCTTTCTTTCTTTCTTTCTTTCTTTCTTTCTTTCTTTCTTTCTTTCTTTCTTTCTTTCTTTCTTTCTTTCTTTCTTTCTTTCTTTCTTTCTTTCTTTCTTTCTTTCTTTCTTTCTTTCTTTCTTTCTTTCTTTCTTTCTTTCTTTCTTTCTTTCTTTCTTTCTTTCTTTCTTTCTTGTTTTTATCTTTCTACCTATCACTCTTTGCACCTATCTTGCCATCTATCCATTTATCATCTATCTTTCTGTCTATATTTCTATACATTCATCTATCTTTCTATTTATCATCCAGCTATCATGTTTATGGTGCTTTCTTTCTAGATTGTAAGCTCCTGGAGGACAAGGGATCATCTTACTTTTGATTCTGCATCACTAGTGTCTAGTACAGTGCCTGTCAGGTATAGAATAGGCAATTGGAAAATAAGTGTGGATTGACTGATTAATTGAAATATCACAGGAGGGAATTGAAGCCCATATTATCCATGTGGAATCAGTCTAGCATTTTTTCCAATGTGCCATGTTGAAAATAGTCTGGATTGACCATTAGATTGGAGAAAGAACAACAGACCATTAGCTCTGCAGAGAAAATTGTAATAGTTATCAATAGCTAAATTCACTCTCTGCAAATCTCTTTCCAGTTATCTATGCCCCAAATAAATCTGACCACTGAGGCAGCTCAACCTTCACCAAGTTGGCCCCATTTCATGCCATACAGCTTTTAGGAAGAGCAGGTCTTAGTGCCTGAGAGGAACTGAAAAGGATAAGGAATCCTTGAGAGAAGAAAGTCACCTTAAGACTCCTTCTGTTTTCTTGGCAAATGCTCAGCTTGGGGATCTACACTGGTTTAATCAATGTAGAAAGATCTTCTAATTGAAAAGATAAACCCACTCCTAGGCTAGGCTTCCTTCTCATCTTCCCCTAAGGGAGCATCTTTTGCCTTTTCTCCTTTCCCTACTAAGGAATCAATAGGAACACTTTCTCCTATTCCCAAGACACATGCAGGATGCTGAATGGTTCTGCAGAAGCCTCCTTCAAGCTGACAATATAGGAAGATGCCATGGGCATATAGTTCTCTTCTAGGACACATTTTCATGCATATAGTTCAGTTATTAGTAAGATCCCTTGAATTACTGGGGGTTAACACTAATTCTGCAAGTTGCTTTCATATGCCAAGGAGGATACCTAAAGTCATTCACAGAAGGCAGAATCATTTATGAGCAAATACCAAAGGCTAAGTTCTATATCTGGTGTCATTTCTTTTATGTTTGATTCTGATCAACTGTGCACAAGCATTTGGTGTAGAAAGATAGGGGTTAAAATCCTGCCTCTCATGCTATCTGTGTGACTTAGGGCAAGTCATTTAATGCCTCTAGGCCTCAGTTTCTTTAAATGCCAAACAAGGGGTCCCTGAGGTCCCTTTTAGCTCCAATTTTAGATTTTTGAAATGTAGATAAGCTTTAGCTGCAAAAGTGGAAGGAGACCAAATAGGTCAAGTTTTCATATCCAAGAGATGAGAATTTTCTGCTGTAAAAGATGGCTCCTTACTAAGGCCATGATTTTTTTTAAAGCCAACTTGTCAAAAATGGCCTTCAAATGAACAATATTTCTTTCTTCCAACATGATGTCTGGATACCACGGAAATGATGGAAGATAGATAATTCAAAATCTTAAAGAAGATAAGACTCTGATGAGTAAGTAGCATGTTATTTCTATTTACCTTCAGTAAAAGAGTATAAGAGATTTTGCTTGTCAGAGATGTGCTAGAGGCAGCTTGTACTGGCTCAAGAAAGCTGATGTTTCAAATTTCAGTGTGAGCACGTACGCTGGAAATTGGCAAATGCTATAAATCAAGGTGTGATTAGTTGTTTAGTTGATTCACAGTGATGGTTTAAATGTTAATAATGCAGATACAACTTAAAAGTGTGTCATGTATATATGTTTGTCTCCCAAAGAACTGATGGCTAAACATTAACAGCATACCATAAAAGCTTGGTCGTATGAACTCCATTTTTTCCCTCTTGGCTCATGACTATAGATGAAATAAGGGTCTTTATTCTCCTTAATTTGTGGGGAAAATCAACAAATGAGTAGCTTCTCACATATCATAAACATCAAGTTATACTTCAGTGAATCTGATTTCATTGATGTGGGCATTTGGCTCCATGCTGCCCATCAAAACCCATCCATGCCTTCTCATCCTAGGATTCTTGCCCATCTCCCATTTTCTCCCTTGGAGACCTAGCCAACATGTTGGATGCCTTTCTCTAGCTATTAAAATCTATTATCCACAATATATGCATTATTTTTATGTTAGCATTCATTAGGCAACTGCTTGGGCTCAGAATGGTGCTGGGCAGGAGGGATATAGTGGTAGATATGATCCAAATTCTGCTTTCTAGGAGTTTATAATCTAATGGGCATCAGGGGAAGCATTTGGGTGGCTCATTGGATAGAGAGTCAGGCTTAGAAATGGAAGGTCCTGGGTTCATATCTAGCCTCAGAAACTACCTAGCTGGGTGACCCTGGGCAAGTCGTTTCACCCCCATCATGTGGCTTTTACCGCTCTTCTGCTTTGGAACCAATACATAGTATTGATTCTAAGATGGAAGATATGGGTTAAAAAAAGCAATCGAATAAGGATAGGATGACACTGACATGAACAATTAATTCAATATAGAACAAGTGAAAATGATCTAGATTATAGGCTCCTAGAGGACAGGGCTTGTTTTCATTTTTGTCTTTTCAACCCCAGCTCTTAGTCACCTAATAAATGATTGATAAGAGATACAGGAAAAATGCTCTGAGAAATTGGGGTAGGATAATAAGGTAGGGATGGGGAGAATGGATCTAGATAAAAACTTCATGGAAAACCATTACCCCCAAGTTGAGTCTTAAAGGAAAGAAAGAATGAAGAGGGAGTTGGTGAATCTAAGCTACTTCTAGTTTCTTAAATTTAAAGGTGGCAACACTTTGGTTCATATTTCTGGAATGAAATAACTTGAAGAACCTTTGTGCTTAATTTCCCCTCAATTGTGGACTCCCCTTTTGTCAATGACTCAGTCAAATTCTAATATGCTTATCGTATAATAATAGGAATCATATCTTTCTTAGTCAGATTCCAACCACTAGAATCTAAACTCCTTGAAAGCAGAGATCACTTCCCTGCTGACCAGAGGAGAGTTAGGTCCTTAATCAAAGTCTATTGATTGATCATTTGTATATGTATCAACTGTAGGATGTAAATCCAAAAGGAACTCTCTGGAAAGGAGGAATAAGAACAGTTATGTCCATTGGAGTTTTATGGAGATAACTATAAGCTTATTGTTATTTTTACTTAGGTTTTATTTAAATATTTAAATACTATATATATATATATATATATATATATATATATATATATATATATATATATATTAATCCTTTAACCCCTGAGTGTTATTGATGCTTTCCCCAGTGGAACTAAGAACCTTTGTAGGCATAGATGGGCTTAATCCAACCTTTGCTCAGTACCTTGACTTGTAGGCTTTATTTCCAAAGTTGGTTTTTTTCCTGCTCCAAAAGGTTCACTTCCTTTGAAGCTAAGCCCCCAGGCAGTAGGAAACGGAAAGAAAGGTTCTCCTGCTGAAAGGAGGCTTTTGATCCCAGGGCTCTCTCTTAGAGCAAGACAAATTGAGTCCAAAAAGCCAGCATGTTCTGATTCTTACAATGTTCCCAACCACGTCAATGCCTACTCAAGGAAATCTCTTTTCTTCTGATGGTGTTAAGCAAGCATTTAACAAGTTAGACATGAGTAATGGATATGTGTTGAGAGCTTGTCTCATTTCATTAGGATACAGTGACATCTGGTGGCATAATTTCTTTTGTTGAGTCTGAAGACCACTAAAAAATATCTTGATCTTAAGTTCTATCTGAAATCTTTCAATTGTACTTAATATTTCTTTTTTCTGTATTCAGGGGGCTACCAAAGAAAAATTTTTTGAGATAAAGAGACAAATTTGTGTGTTTCAGATGCATTTCAACATCACTGGTCCAGGCTTTCCTTTCTTTTCTAGTTTTTAAACAACTGCAAGTTTCTTTTCCCAACAATGTTCTTCAATTTGTTCGGTCTCAAATGTAACTTCAAATTCTAACATCCTTTGTCCCAACCCTTTTATCTTTTTGTTGATCTTTTGATAAAAGACCTATATAGAAGTATATTATGAAATCACAAATCTGGAGCTGGAACTGAAAAAGGCTATCTAGATCAGCCCTATTATTTTACAGATGGGAAAATTGAGACCCAAGGTGGTTAATTGACTTGTCCAAGGTCACACAGTTTTCAAATTAGATCTCCTAGATTCAGAGACAAAGTGCTTTCCATTCTAAAGTACTTGTATGGAAATACATGCCACTAATGGCAAAGGCAGGTAGGCAACACAGAGGGAAGAGTTCTGGGACTGGAGGCAGGAAGACCCGAGTTCAAATTCCAGCTCTGGCTAGGTTTGATTCTAAGTTGGTTACTTAACTTCTGACTTTGTGTTCTCTACTGCAACCCCTACCTCCAGTATCATGAGGATCAAATGAGATAATATTCATAAAACACTTAGTATACTGCCTAAGCATATAGCAGGTACTTAAAAATGCTTGTTCCTTTCTTCTGATGTCAATCACCCAAAAATATAACTTTGAGTGTTAGTGGAACTGAGAGAAGATACATGATTTTCCCATAGTCAAAAGCCTCTAAGTGGCAGAGACACAATTTAAATTCAATTCTTCCAGATTCCAAATCCAGCATCCTAGCCGCTGTCATGTTTTTTCTTTGGTCCAACTAAAGGTTATAAAATTAAAAATATTCTTCCCTGCTTCCTAGGAGCTATTGCAATATCACAGCTTTTATGAATCAGTAAATCCAGCTGTTAAAACCAAGCTTACTGGAGGAAAGATTTCATTTGGGGGGAAAAATCTGAAGGCAGATGCACAGAATAGCTATTCAACCATTTAAATCTGGTAATTAGCAGGATCCTCAAGGACCGTCTGTAATTAGTACATACATTTTATAAAATGGTAACATTTTTAGGTGTTTTGAACAGATGTAAAATGATTTAAAAAATGGATAAACCCTGAACATCTGTAATAGGCATTTCCCTTTCAGATGGTAGCCTCTAATATTCTCTTCTGGGCCATCAGAAACTTTCTGTTTCAGAGAATTTCCAATAATCCTGTTTATAATATTTTGACTAATGATGGATTGATCCATTTCTCTAAAGGGCTGAGCATCGCTCTACTTAACACCCTCCCCAGCCATTACATGGCTCACATGTTTTCAGCCTTCATATTGCTTCTGACCCTGCTCATCACTCTCATGCCAAACCACAGCTGAGTCCAGTGGCTGATGAAAGGAACATCATTTAAAATGTCCCGGTGTGGGGCTGGTCTTCTCCATATCTGTCTGGTTCCTCTTCTACTTACCTGCTTAATCCATGCTAACTTTACAATGGGAGTGGGAGGAAAAGAAGCATTTAAATAGCATCTACTACATGCCAGACACTGTGCTGAGTGCTTTACAACATCTCATTTTATAATCTCATTTTAGGCTCCATAAGGGTAGGCTATCGCAAGATGTTCCTGAGAATAAGAAGAGAGGGATTATTTAATGATCGGGTAGAGCAGAGGAGAAACTGCTCTCCGAGCCAGATGTAACGGTGATTGTATAATGCTTTCTGGAACATGCATGTCATGAGTAACTGCCCCCACGGTTCTTATAGAAAAAAACAGTCCAAATGTTATTCTCTGCATTTTTTAAATAGAGACAGAGTGGTTCTGTATAATGTTGGGTGCGTTTGGGATATCCCAATAGAATCACAGGGGGGAATTATACAAGTTGGAAAATCTTGAACGTTTGAACTACGTTCCCCAGCATTCTTTCTGTATTTCTCAGCACCCCTTTTCCTGAGCCTCCATGTTTGCGTGGTCACGTTATTGTTTTATAAGTTCTGTAGATCTTCCCTCTCCATCTCTTCTTTCGCAACTGGCCTGGGTTTAGGTAGTTCCTTTACTTTAGTTATTATTAGTAAAAAATTAAAAATATAATACTTAGTTATTGGTTATTAATTTTAATCATTACAGATACCTATTTGATGCCAGTATACCTGGAATCATTTTATATAGGCTAATAAGTCCTTGGTATAGAGAGGAAAACTGAGGCTCAAGGAAAGGGAAATGACCCATCGTGGGTCACACAAGGAGTTAGTGGTGGGGCTGGGACTTGAACCTGGTCACATAGGTTCTCAATGTTTTTGATCCTTTTACCAACACCAGGCTATGAATGGACAATTCTTTTTTCCTCCCCTCTAGTACCTACTGTTCTCAAAGACAATGTCTCTAGCAGACACCATCATTCTGGAAAGGCTTTGAGTATCATTCTGGTCACAGATGGACCACCCAAGGAGACAGCACCACTTCCTAGTCATGGCAGCCCATAAAACAAAGGAAAATGCAAATAGACAACTTCTTTTGTCACCACAGGCACACACTCCATCACTGTTTCTTCAATGTGGATGACCAAGAAAGGTGATAGAGTTTTAAGGAAATTAGACAATGCAGCAGAGATAGTACAGAATGTATAATCAGGAGGACTCAAGCTCAAATTCTCTCTTGGACTCTTGGAATAATAATGATGCCTCTGGAGGAAATGATAGCACCTCCCTTACAGGGTTATTGTGAGAATCAAATGAGAAAGGAGAATAGGCATTTATTAAGAGCCTGCTGTGTGCCAGGCACCGTGCTAAGGCTTTACAAACATTGTTTCATTGGATCCTTGCACCAGTACCAGGAGGTTGGTTCTCTTATTATCTCCATTTTTATAATAGAAGTAACTAAAGCAAATAGGTGTTAAGTGATTTGCTAAGTCACAAAGCTAATGAGTGTCTAAAACTAGATTTGAACTCAGTTCTTCCTGACTCCAGGACAAGGTAGCCCAGTGGAGAGAGTGCTGGGCCTGAATTCAGAAAGATTCATGTTCCTGAGTTCAGATCACTCACTGTATGCCCTGGGGAAGTCACTTCACCCCGTTTGCCTCAGTTTTCTAATCTATAAAGTGAGCTGGAGAAGAAAATGGCAAATCACTTCATGATCTTTTCCAAGAAATAACCAAATGGGGTCACAGAGAATCAGACATGCTTGAAAATGAATGAACAAATGCCCCACTCCACCCTTACCATTATATCCACTGAGATCTAGGTGAGATAATGTATGTAAAGTGCTGTGTGAATGTTAGCTATTATTTGTCTGTCTGTCCAACAGCCAATAAATACACTACTGAAACAGAATTGAGTTCTGACATTCATGGTATATCATGCCAAAAAGAAGCCCCACCAGTGGGTTGGGTGGATTCCAAGGAGAGGACTTATGGGAGAACATGGACACCAGTGAGAGAGGAGGAGAAGGCACTGGAGGGAGTAGCCATAACAATGTGAGAAAAGAAAGTTTCTTTTTCATGAAATCAAGTACTTTCCTAGCTCATAAAATCCAAAGCTCTGAGAGCCTGAGTCAAGCACCCTCCACTTCCAGATGAAGAAACTACAGTTTCTGGGGGTGGGGGCATATCATTTTACTAAAGTCACCCCAATAATAAGCAGCAAAGTTGGGAAGTGAGTCCAGGCCTCAAAATCCAAGGCCAATACTTTCCTGTAAATTGTGTTGCCTTAACTGATGTGATGCCTCATCGATTTTTGGCTTTTATTTGTGATAATGTGGAACTGTTTAGCTCACCTTTCACACTGAGCCAAGACAGTGCATAGAAAATCAAAATGACTCTTTTGGGGCAAATCATCTACTGGCTTCCATCCATTTAAGAGCCACCTCTATCTCTCGCTATTTCCAAGAGTCTTTCACAATTGCTCTATGCTGATGATATTAGCAGGCAGTAAATGAGGTGGAGGAATCAAGGTCAGATTAAACATGGTGCCCACTGGAGAAAATGCAAAAGGCGATCAGAGGTGATGGAACTCATTCTCTGCTCTTAGAAGAGCAGCTCAGAAGGACTTTCCATTTTCAATGGTCCCAAGTTTGAAAGAGAAATGGGTAAGTCTATTTGATGTAAGGATTCCCTGCACAAACTCAAATGTTAGAAGGATCTCAGTTTACTTACAATGGATGTGGACAGAAAGAGACCTTATGTACCTTACTGACACACTGGGGTTTCTTAGGCCAAGGTTGAGAAAGTTTGTGAATTCATTTGCTGTGTTCAGTCATTTCAGTTGTATCTGACTCTTCTTGAGTCCATTTGGGGTTTTCATGTCAGATGCTAGAGTGGCTGACCAATTCTTTCTCCAGCTCATTTTACAGATATGGAAACTGAAGCAAACAGTTAAACGATTTGCTGAAGGTTACATAGTTATTAAGTATTTGAATAATTTTTACCTCAGGTTTTCCTGACTCCAGGCCTGGTATGACCTTAGGTGATAAAGATAACATACATGTGTATGTATAAAGCTTTCTAAGGTTATAAGTTGGAAGGAAGGTGCCAGTCTACATGGATGGAGGAACTTCTTCCTGGTTTCCTTTTACTGGTGAAATAAATCACAGATTTGGTGACAGACTGGTAGACATACATACACATACATATATATGTCAGAGAAGGAGAGAGGGAAACAGAGAGAGAAGAAAAGAGAGGGAGAAAGAGAGATAAAGGAAGAGAGTGAGACAGAAAGGGAGAGGGAGAGAGAAATTGAGAGAGAGGGATGGAGGGAGAGGGAGAGAAAGAAAGAGAAAGGGAAAGGGAGAGAGAGAGAGAGAGACAAAGGGAGAGGGAGAGATTTTAATTTGCTCACTTTCTAGTTTTTTTTTTAATTGCATGCCCAATTCATTGACCTCTGCTTTTCTTAATTTGTTAATATATGCACTCAAGGATATAAATTTCCCCCTGAGTACTGCTTTGGCTTCATCCCATAGATTTTGATAGGATGTCACATTGTTGTCATTCTCTTCAATAAACTGATTAGTTGTTTCTATAATTTGTTCTTTAACTGATTTTGGAGGACCATATTATTTAATTTCCACTTAATTTTTGATTTGCCTCTTCATGTACCCTTATTAATTATTATTTTTATTTTCTGTCATGTCAGATTCCTTGTGACTATTTGGGGTTTTCTTGGCAGAAATAATGGAGTAATTTGTCATTTCCTTCTCCTGTTTATTTTACAGATGAGGAAACTGTAGTGAACAGGGTTAAATGACTTCCCCACAGCCAGTAACTATCTGAGGCCAGATCTGCACTCATAGAGATGGGTCTTCCTGACTCCAGACCAAGCATTCTATCCATTGTGTCACCTAGCTGCCCCAGGATCAGACAACCAGAATTTAAATCCTGCTTTTGTAGTTTACTGGTTATGTGACCTTGAGGAAGTTAATTTAATCTCTTTGGGCCTCAATCTCCACCTTTGTAAGTAGGATGGGGCCAGGGGGAAAGGCCTCTAAGACCAGTTCCAGTTCTTCATGCACAATTCCCAAATGCTTCCAAGAAAGCAAACACTGATGTAAGTCCCAGCTCCTATGGACACAACTTTTTAAAAATTTTTTTATTTGATTTGATTTTCATGGACACAGCTATTGAGAGAGCTTCTCTTATCCCAAGCAGGATGTCAGTCATTTGGGAACCAAGATTTCTCCCCTTTGTGTCTTGGTATTTAATTAGTAAGATGCCTGGGATATAGGAGGAACTCAATGAAAAGCTGGTGAATGGAATCCAGTTATTTACATGTAGAGGGAACAAGTGAGAATAATAGCATACTGGAAAGGAGCTTTGGGAGTTTCAGGCCCAACCCCCTCATTTCATAGATGACCAGAGGAGTCAGTGACTTATCCCAGGCCCTCTTAGTAGCAGATCCCAAAGTCTCACTCCTGTCTTCTGATTGCCAATCTATGGCTCCTTCCACTCTGACATCTTGACCGCAGTGCACATGGACCTCCTCCCCAGAACTGATAGTGTTTGGGCCCTACTCATTCTCATCCTGATTCCCCCACTTTCACCACTGAAGGAGTCAAGAAAATCACAGCTTCCATGTGGACGGCGGAGATGTGTTTGGGGAGCACTAAATTTGGACTTTCAAATTCATCTTCCCAAAGAAACACTCTTACACAGAGTTGGTTCTGTAGAGGAATGTACATTCCATCTAAATCGGAGATCGATGAAGCTTTTACAGACCAAGCTGAGACTCTAACTACTTTTACATTGTTTCTATGGCAAATGACTTAACGAGGACTAATATAGGGAGAATACTTACAGCACTGATAGCCCATAAATATTGTATTTTAATCCTCAGGAAAATGATAAATTCTTGTGTTAAAGCACTCCATTATCCCTCCTTTTTCTCTCCACTTTAGATCTTACTTATCTATAGACCTTAACTATTCAATTCAGTCAATATTCATTGTGTCTATTAGGGAAGTGAGCACACAAACACAAAAATGAAACTGTTCCTGATCTTAAGGACCATAGAGTTTACTAACTAGCATACAGCAAGAATTCACAGAAATGGCTGCTGTTGAATTCAAAAAGGGGTTCTGAGCAGCCAAAAGAGATGTCAAAAGGTCCTTACCCTGAGCCTTAGGAACCTTATTCTTAGAATTCTAAAGGAACTCACAAGTCCATTTACTTTTATTTTACAAACAACTCTAATAAATTGTTTTTCTGCTTTTGTGGATTAGAGACAAGAAATTAGAACGGTTGGGAAGGAATGTTAGAGGTATGCACCTTGAAGGGGGAAAATGGCAATAAATAATTAGAAAGTCAATCAAAGAAGAACAGCTTATGTTCATTTATAGTAGGGGCACTTTGGGCAGCCCGGAGGGCCATATGATGATATATATTTTACACTGAGGACCCTGAATCTTTAGAAAAAGGTTCAATGATATTTCTTGGGAATGCCATGAAAGAAACTAACTGAAGCATGGAATTGATTTTTAAAAGATTTTAATTTTTTAAGTTAATATTTTGAGCCCTGAAAAAGGTTTGTTTTTATTCATTTGGATCAGCCATATCCTACTTGCCTTGACTCAAGTTGGGGTTTTCTTGGCAAACATAGAGTGGTTTACCATTTCATTCAACAGATGAGGAAACTGAGTCAAACAAGAGAAAGTAACTTGCCTAGTTAGTGTCTGAGAGCAGATCTGAAATCAGAAAGATCAGTCTTCCTAAATCTGGGATCTGTACTTTATCCACTATGCCACTAGCTACTTCCTAAAAAGGGAAGAGAGCCTTAATTATCTGAAATAAATGCACTTATAGAAATAGCATCTTCCCCCAGGATGCTAGCTAAGTAAACCATCACTGAACCTGTGTTTTCTTAATATATCTGTGAAAGAACAAGAAGCAATCAAAGATGACAATGCCATCTTCACTTGCTGTGAATAAGCTGCTCACATTCATTTGTGGGGTGATTATTCACAACCCCCCCAAAAAGAACCAAAATATCATGAGAAACTGAGAGGAACAAGGGTGCTACTATGAATATGTGCTATTACTTTTACTATTACTATTATTATTACTTGTGCAAATGAGCAAGAAGATCCCAGCACAAACAAATTTGCAAACACTTGGTTAAAACATACCAACCTCATTTCAGACAAGAGTCAGAGGGACTCCTTCCCTCCCTGTTTCCATCCATTTCTCACCCCACTCTAGGGAAAAGGTAGTTTGGTAACAAGTTCACTTCTATAAGAGCTGCTTAAAGAGGAGAAGAGAATGAATACCAATGGCCAATCGGATCTGTTTTTTCTCAGAGTTGCTCGGGTCATTCCACTGGCAAACACATGGATATTTTAACCTGTCTCTCTTTCCCAAGTCAGATTGGTGGTTCTCCCATGGATGCTTGGGGAAATCACTTAACTATCTGGACCTCAGTTTCCCTATATGCAAAATGAAGGGTTTGAATGAGAAGAGCTTCCCTTTCAATGGCTAAATCCTGTGATATTAATTTGCTACCAGTCCAATAGTCCAGGATGGATAATTTCTTGTCCTGATAACCCCTGACCAGTTCTATTTTGAATAGGCTTTGATGAAATATTTATTTAATAATAATAATAATAGCTAGCATTTATATATATTTATATGTGCCAGGCACTGTGAAGGATTATAATATGTCCTTTGGATACAAGGAAAAAAACAAATTCAATCCCTGTCCTCAATCATTTACATTCTAATGAAGGGAGACAAGATATACATCAATCAGTACCTACAAGATAAACAAGAAGAGATGGAAGGTGGTCTTAGAGGGGAAGTAAGGGGCAGGAGGTAAGGAGAGAGAAGAGAGCCAAGCAAGGTGTCCTTGAACAAGTCACTTAAAAGTCTTAGGAGCTTCACTTTCTAAATGGCAATGCTAACATCTGCCTGACCCACTTCACATGATTATCACCAAAGCAAGGAGAAAACATTTAATGGAATCTTGGAGAGTCTGGAGACCGTATGTCTAGCCTCCACATTTTAGAAAGGATGAGGTGAAGTCATTTGTTGTGGGTCACCCAGTAATTGAAGGAGTTAAGACTTGAATGGTCTCCTGGCTTCATTTCAGTATGTTCTCATCAAGACCAAGTTACTTCCCTCCCCAGAAGGGATCACAGGCAAACAGAATTAGAACTAGAAAGGATCCCAGAGGCCATCGTGTCTGATCTACTCATTTTACAGATAAGAAAATTGAGGTTCAGGGAGATGAAATTGTCTATAAAAGGTTACCAAGGCAGGAAGTGGAAGAGTCAGGATCTGAACTGAGCTCTGAGGACTCCAAGGTGAGTGTTGGTCTAGCCCCTGAACTGTGTTGGCTCCAACGAGGTAGGCTCAGAACTGAGTCAGGATGGCCAGTGAGGAGCTTCTGCAATAATTCATGTGAGAGGGGATGAGGACCTCAGCTAGGATAGTAGCCAAGTGAGAGGAGAGAAGGCAATCTATGCCATGGAGGGAGAAACCACCAGATTTGAAAACAGATCTGTAAGGTGAGTGAAAATGCGAGGCTGTGAGAAGGAAGGGTGAGGTGGCAAACTAGAGACTGGAAAGATGGTGGTGCCCTCACTGGAAATAGAACCGAACAAATACTTTTAGGGCTGGATTGGAACTAGGGAGAAAAAAGAAAGAAGGCTGATGGTGAAAAGTAGTGTATTAACTAACTGGTGGGTCTTTTTCAGGGTAGAAAAATGACAAGTTTTCAGAAGAAAAGAAAAACACTAAGAATCCTCAAGTTAAATGATGGAAATAAAATAAGTGAGTCAAGTCTTCTTTCTTTTAAGTATTCCCTAATAAACATTAGCAATAAAAAGAGACTATTTCCCTTGAGGTAATGCCTCATATATACAGACATGTACTAAAGTGAAGGCTTTCTGAATCAAGTCTTACAGTAATAAAAATGAAACTGCATTTGGGATTTTTGTAAGATCCACCCAATTGTCCAATGACTCACTTATAGCTATTGATAGATCACTTAGGTGACAGGTAGAAATGACAAGATAAACACGGCTACAACATAATTAATGAGCTTAGGACACAGACTACCACAATCCTGGAATATCAATGTTGACATCAATATCATTTAGCGCAGCCAGAATGGATTATCAATCATAACTGAAGCGCTGTGTTATATTCTACCCAGCTTTATTAATACTGCATAATTCTCTGTAGCATATTTGCCGTAGGAAAATTCAGGGTGGGCTATTAGTCCCTGAGCATTCATAAGTTCTCATGTGGGAATGGACCATATTTAAAAAAAACCCTCAATATTTTCCCCAAGATTTATTTCTATGGTCTAATGATGCTGAGGTAGTTTGTGATTTTTCATGATATGTAATAGTCCCAAAGCTATACGGTAGAATCATTTCTTAAAAATTCTTTACATAAAGTGGTTTGCATTTTTAATGTAGAATTTCCTGTCTTAGACCTTCCTTCTCAGAGGTCTGAGTAAATGATAGAATTTTCCCTCCCGCTATATATAAAGCTACTCGACATGGAAACTGCTTTTATGATTAGTGGCAGGGAGAGAATGCCTCATTAACTCACAGAATTTCCTATAACCATAAACACCTCATAAATAATTCATCTTGTGTTCCATATGTATCCCTGGTGCTATGGATATGGCCACACAGCGAAGGATTACGCCAATTCATACCAAGAGCCTAAAAAATTAATTAAGCTCCAAAACCGTAAGAAATGCACTCATGAAAATATTGCTTTATATTAAACTTTTGGAAATGGTTTCAGAAACAGAATTGGGTTCAACCTTGGCCTTGGTCTTAGTGGGATCTTTTGAATCAGCAATCAGTTAGTTATTCCAACCAACGGTAACATTTTTCTAGTAACCTGAGAAAAAGTTAATCCATTCCACTCAAAGTAATTTATGAATTTTTTTCACCAGCAGAACGAAGCCCAATAAGCAAGCAAAGAAGCTGCCCTTCACTCCTGGGCTGTGTCTGTATGAGGAATATTCAAGGCATTGCTTGTTCCGGTTTACAACTCCAGCCACTTGCCTTCTTTATGAGCTGGATTTCTACGATCAATTTGCTCACTTGTTTTGTCTCTTTGGGGCTCTTGCCATACTTTTGGTTTTATCTGGAAGCAGTAAAATGGCGGTACATCCAATTCGCCTTCATTTGAGGGTAAAAAACTTTTCCAGTAACGAGTGGAGAAGCGGGGACTGGTACCTACACATTTTACATCATCTCATGCTTTAATGAAATGAGTTTTCTTTACTGGGGAGGGACCAAGAGACTCCATCTTTGCATTTCCCAGGAGGCAAGGGATGCCAAGATCTCCCATAAATTATGGCTACTAAAAGGACCAGGATGGGGCACCTGTGTACATGTCAGTTCCTCCCATGGCGCCATAGGAACCAATTTAGAGTAGGATGGAGTCCAGAAGTCATTAAGGCATAGGATAGAGGGCCTGAGGGAAACTCAGAGGCTGTCTAGTCCCAGCTTCTCATTTCACAGTGAGGAAGCTGAGGCTCAAGAAGGTTCACTTAAGATCATGGAGGGAATAAAGGTTGGGGACAAAATCTGAACCCAGCTCCTCTGATATCAGAATTAGTTATTTTTGCCTTCATGTCCCCAATACCTACCACAATGCCTGGCACATACCAGGTGCTTAGTAAATCCTTGTTGATTGACTAAATGATTGTTGAGGGACATGAGTAGGCATGAGGTACATTACTAATGAATTTCTGTAGATGAGAATTATATCAAAGAGATCTAAGACTACATAGGAAAAGGACAGATCAGTCCCAAGGCATTAATAAGGGCTACTAAAATCTTTAGCCCATAGGCTCCATTAGTATCTATATCACATGAAGAGATATAGAACATGGATTCTTTTTTATTTTTTTTATTTTTATTTAAAAAAAACATATACCTTGCATTTTAGAAATAACACTTTGTTTTGGTTCCAAGGCAGCAGAGAGGTAAGGGCTAGGCAGTGGGGGTTAAGAGACTTTTCCAGTCACACAGCTAAGAAGTGTCTGAGGCTAGATTTGAACCCAGGACCTCCCATTTCCAAGTGTGGCTCTCAATCCATTGGAGTATGGAGTCTTAACCTGGGGTCCATTGATACTCAAATGTGCATGGAGAGATTTCAGAAAGTTTGGGACCTTGGATGGAGAAAAAATGGCATTTTTCTTTTTATTAGCCTTGACTGAAATTTGGCATTTCTTTCCAAAATGAATATAAATGACCAATATTATTCTGGGAAGGAGTAAAAGACTTTGCCAGTCCCCCAAAGGTAACTATGACACAGAAAATTTAAGAACTCCTGATGGAAAAGAAGACCATGGGCACACTGGGTAAAGATTCTCTGAAGGATTTACAGGGAACATGGACAAGAATGAGTTGCAATCTGCAAAGTCAGAAGGTGTACCCAAGCCTGTGCAATCAGAGATCCTTTGAGGTTCAAAGGATTTCTCTGGAACCATCTCTTGCATAATCCATGCTTATAAAGGGCTGAAAGTTGGGGCAGAATTGGATAGAACACCAGGTCTGGAGTCAGGAGGATCTAGGTTCAAATCTGTATGATCCTGGGCAAGTCACATAACCCCCATTGCCTAGCCCTTGCCCTTCTGTCTTAGAATTGATACCAAGATGGGAAGAAAGGGTTATACAAAATAAAAAATAAAATAAAAAAGAGAGGACTAGGGAGATGTTAATTTTGATGGCAGAGAGGAAAGAGAGCATTCCAGGCATGGAAGACAGTCAGAGAAAATCCCCAGAGCTGAGACAGACTCACTGGATTGAGAGTCAAGCTTAAATATGGGAGATCCTGGCTTCAAATCTGGTCTCAGACACTTTCAAGGTGTGTCACCTTGGGTAAGTCACTTAACCCCCATTGTCTACCCCTTGCCTTTTGGCACCAATAGATGGTATTGATTCTAAGACAGGAAGTAAGGGTTAAAAATAACGATAATTATGAGAAAACTCATTCACCATCTCTCCTGTGACTTTCATAGGCAGCTCACAAGGAAGCCCTCCTTACAGAAAAATAAATCTGAGACAGAAAAGGGTTCAGGAAAGGCAACAAATCCCAAAGAACTGGAGACTTCTGCCTATTGAGCACTCCGAGGGCTCAACATAACCACTTGAAAATGAGAACCAGACCTGTTCATGTGTACAGTATATGGTTTTATTTTCAATACCAACACAGTAACCACAAGGACAGCAAGAGGACCATGATGGCGATAATACGGAAAGCATTCTTTGACAAGACCAGTTGGCCATCCACGTGAATAGGCTCAGAGTATACATTGGAGAACACAAACCTTAAATAGATACCAGTTGCAAACATGGTGTGCTCAGTGACAATTTTCCTTTCATGATGTGAGGGGAAATATTTACAGCTCTTCAAAATCGTGTCCACTCGTGTTCATTGCTTCTGGGTGCATGACTCTTCCTATGAACAAGATGGTACCTACGTCAGAGTGGGAGGAAAAGCACAGATGAGAATTCCATCGCAAAATAGAGGGGAGACGTTTTTATCTTTTTGTGTTTTAGTTGGTTATTTATAGCGTGCCAATCAATCAATCAACTTTTATTAAACATCTTCTCTGAGCCTGGCACTATTAGTGATTCAGAGACAAAGGCAGTTTTTGTCCTCAAGGTGCTTACAACCAAAGAAGGAGATAACATGTAAATGAATAAATAGGAAGCAAGCTGATGAGAAACAATCAGCAGAGGTTCTGGAATTAAGAGGGGTTCAGGTTCTTCCTGTAGAAGATACAGTTTTAGTTGGGACTTAAAGGAAGCTAGAGAGGTCAGGTGGCAGAAGGGAGGAAAGAGAGCATCCCAGGCATGGAGGACTGCCAGAGAAAATTCCCAGAGCTGAGAGAGAGTCTTTTTTTGTTCCTGGAGCAGCCAGGAAGCCAGTATCACCAGACTGAACAGCCAGTGGTGTTGCAGAGTAAGGTCTAAGAAGATTAGAAAGGAAGGGGCAGCTGGGTGGCTCCGATCTGGAAATGAAAAGTCCTTGGTTCAAATCTAGCCTCAGATATTTCTAAGACTATGTGTCCCTGGGCAAGTCACTTCACCTCAAATGTATAGCCATTACTGTTATTACGCCTTGGAACCAATACTTAGGATCGATTCTAAAACTGAAGGCAAGTTTTAAGAAACAAACAAACCAGAAATATGGAAAAGTAGGAGAGGACAAGGTATTTAGGGGCTTTGAATGCCCTACTGAGCATTTTCTATTTGATACTGGGGGCAATAGGAAATGCTGGAGTCTAATGAGTAAAAGAGTAACACTGTTGAATTTGAGCTTAAAGGAAAATCATTTTGGTGGCTGCATGGAGGAGACTTGAGGCAGGCAGACCCACCACAGCTATTGTAGTCATCCAGGTGAGGGGGGACGAGGGTCTGCATCAGGGTGAGAGCAGTGCCAGAGGAGAGAAGAGGGCATACTGGAGGTGGCACGGAAGGGCTTGGAGGAGGGCAGGGGAGGGGAGAGGGGATGCGATGGAAGAGAGTAAAGAATCCAGGATGACTCCTAGGTTGTGAGTCTGAGGGCTGGAAGGACAGCGTTTGAGAGTTGGAAAGGACCTGGGCATGCATCAAGTTCAAATGTAACTTAACCTTTTTTTTTTTTGGTGACCCAGACCACCCTTCTGCAGCCTGGCAAAGTCAAAGGACTCCTCCGAATAATGTTTTTAAATTACTGGAGGAAATCTTAAATGTTAGTTAAAAGTTAATGAAAATAAAGATGGATTTTGTTCCAGTCCAAGTTCATGGGTCCCCTGAAGTCTGTGGTCCCTGAGCCTTAGGTCAAGAACCCTTGATCTACTACATGAACTGATGCAGAGCAAAAGGAGCAGAACCTGGAGAACATTGTACACAGTAACAGCAATGCTGTGCGATGCTCAACTGTGGAAACTTGGCTACTCTCAGCAATACAATGTTTCGGGACTGTTCCAAAGAACTTATGACAAAGAATACTATCCACCTCCAGAGAAAGGACTGTTGGAGTCAGAATGCAGATGAAAGCCTGCAATTTTCCACTTCAGTTTATTTACAGTTTTATTTTGGAGTTTTGGTGTTATATGAGTGTTCTCTTACAACAATGACCAATATGGAAGTATATTTTGCATGATAATACATGCATGACCCAGATCGAATTGCTTGCTGTCTCTAAGTAGAGGGAAAGAAAGGTGGGAGGGAGACAATTTGGATCTCATAATTTTGGAAGGTGTATGTTGAAAATGGTTATGATGTGTAACTGAGAAAATAAAATATGTTTGAATAGAAAAAAAGAAACTCTGATTGAATCTAATCTGTGCTGTAAAAAATTCCTTTCATTCTCAGTTTCTTTTTTGGTCTCCAAAGTACTCTTGAAAGGTGACAGCTATCAGAAAAATGGGGTACCAAAGGCAATGTCTTCTCAGGCCTGGAAAAGATTCAGTGTGACTCGTTAACAAAGGTTCAGCACTCATGACTCACCTGTTCTCCTATTCCTGATAAGAAAAAAGAATGGATGGTCCACGATAACCTGGGGATAGAGCACGGCCATGCGACTAATGGCAATCATTCCTGTGAAGAAGAAGGGAAAAGTGGCCAGTCAGTGACACAGGGTTGCAACCTAGACTTTATTCAGCAGTCTGCAAACTCCTTTCGTGAACCAGAGCCTCAGAAACTGCCTCTCATCTCCCCAAGAAATTACTCTTGCTCTGGATGTCACCAAGAAATAGGACCAACAATCTCATCTAAGTGAAAAAGGGGTCCAAAGTAATTACACGTCTGCTTATGCTCTGAGAATGATTAAAAACGGCACGCGGAGATTTATGCCCAATAACACAACAGGAGTGAGAGGCCCTGAGTGAGTTCTAGCAGCCACTCCTTTGCAGAAGTGAAAAGATGTCAACATTTTGCCTCTCGCTTAAAAGTACAAAAAACAAGTCGCGAATAGCAGGCTAATTCAGTCACCGTCTCCTGGGGAGGGTCCTGTTAGCATTCTCAGGGACAAACACTTTTGTGTCTTTCCAATGGAGATTTGGCAGGTTAATTCCTTTTGAGCCAAAGGAAAGAGCTAGAATCCTTCTTTCTAACACCAAACACGTGTCCAGGGAAATCTCTGTTTAGCAAGGTCAGTTTCTTCAGCGGCATAATGAAGGTCCTGGCCCCCATGGCCTCTGGTCTGTTCCAGCTCTTTGTCTACAAGCCCACAGTCTGGGATGACTGCCCCGTAAATAAAGGCATAAATATAATATTTACAGGTCTATAAATACTCTAAGTGGAATACATCCATTATACTGTATCCACTTGAATTTTCTGCATACAGGTGAATAAACGTATAATCCAGATCTGTATGGACATCTTCAGCACAAACACACACAATTCGTAAACCTCTGTTAAAGCGAGTGGAGGGTCTTTTGAAACTGCTATGTTCTCCCTGCCAAAAGCTGCCTAATTAGTTTGTTGTCTCAAAGGCCCAGAGGACTGTAAAGGTCATCTCTAACAAGAATTTGAATCCAGGACTAAATCTACTACTAAAATCCAAGGGGCTGAGAGGGTAGACATCAGTAAAAAGTCATATCATCAGACTGTTCCTAGCGGTCTTCAGCGGTAAACAAAATAAAAGCTGGTAGGTAAGGACAGAGAAGGGAGCTCCATGGCTGCAGCCCATAAAGCCAGGCTGTCTATGTGATTAAGCATCTAGGCAAAGAAATAAACATTTATTCTATGCTTCCTGGGTGCCCATCACTGTTAAGTGCTGGGAATACAAATACAAGCAAAAAGACAGTCTCTGCCCTCATGGGGCTCACCCTCCAGTGGGGATACCAATATACAGAAGGGAGCTGGGAAGCAGGCAGGGGTGGGGGTAGCGGAGGTGCCCAGCACGGGGGCTCGAGGTGAAATAGACTGAAATCTACCAAATCAGAAGCACAGCCAGGAAAGGATCCAAGGTTGGTTTGCCTGGGCATCTCCACAGAATGGAGGTGCCAAGAGGAGGTAGGGGGTGGTGGCACAGCTGAGGTAGGTGCCAGGAGGAGAAGGGCACAGGTGAGACCAAGATGAGGCATAAAGGTGGCCGCAGAGGTATTCACCAATGGGAGAAAGGGGCCATTATTGCCATTTTTCAGCCTGACACATCATTTATACAAGGGAAACCTTTGCTTAAAACACAAGGCATCATCTTCTATATTGTGTTGTGCCTATTCAGAATATAATAACTTCCCTGCGATGGAAGATGGAAGCCATCCTTTCAATTCCCCAATCCCTCCAGAGGAAGAATGAAAATTAAAGATGCAGTATAGAAAGAAAATCCATCCTTATAAACTGCTGCCAAAGCCTTCCTACCACTCATTAGAGGCAAATTGTGGGGAGGAGGGAGAGCTTAACAGGGCACCCGAGACCCCAGGTGGGCCACACATCATCTTGGGGAAAGGATGCCTTGTTCAGCATTCGAGCCAGCCCTGAGTTATAGCCTAGATCAGCTTCTTGGCATGATCCTGGAAGTGCGCGTTGTGTGGGTGTATGTGCTCCCTTTAGGGTATTACAGAAAAGTGGGCCAAAAACAAAAAGCCTGGCATGCTGGATTTTTATTTCGTTTTATTTTTTAAAAAGAAAGGACCTGGTACCTGAGGCAGCAGCCGCTTCGGAGCCTTCCTCGTTAACCTCTATGAAGGATTTGTGGACGGCTCTGGCCAGGAAAATCTCCTTTTTGTCTGGGGAAGAAAAGAAGAAGAAGTATGTTTTTTTGTATCAGAGGCAGAGAAGACTTCTGCCCTAAATACCAAAAAATGACATTACAGTTTAGTCTAAAATGACATTTTCCTGATACATATATATATATATATATATATACATATATGTATGTATATTCCCCCCCCCCCGTAATTTTTTCTTGCTTTTTTTGGTGACCTTATTATTGTTGGCCTTTTCCCTTAACAGAATGGGAAACTAAGGCTTTGTTAGTAATACAAGAGATTCCCAAATCTCAGAGATACCAGAGTAGTTGGTTATTCCCTTCTCCATCCCATTTTACAGATAAGGAAACTGAGGCAAACAAGGTAAAGTGACTGCCCAGGGTCACACAACTAAGATACTAGAGTGATTTGCCATTTTCTTCTTCAGCTCATTTTACAGATGAGGAAACCAAGGCAAGCAGGGTGAAATGACTTGCTCAGGGTCACACAGCTAGTTTGTTATTCCCTTCTCCAATTCATTTTACAGATGACAAAACTGAGGCAAACAGGGTGAAGTGACTTGCCCAGAGTCACCCAGCTAGTAAATATCTGAAGTCAGATTAGAACTTGGGAAGATGAGTCTTCTTGACTCCAGGCTTATGGGCTATGATTCCCAAATTCAGAGGGAAAAGGTAAACATTCAATATATCTGATTTTAAGAGGGAGGAGAGTATGGTAAAGAGAATGACACCAAAATTTATTAAAAATTCTCATTATGCAATCAGAGGACCTGGGTCCAAATCTTATCTCAGTTATTGTTTGAGTGATATGTACCCTTAAACAAGTCATTTAACCTGGCATCAGTTTTTTCCACTATAAGATCAGGAAATCTGACAAAACGAGATTCCTAGGGCTGTGGCCCTAAGACATTTCTTGAAGAGGAGCTCCATGGACATAGGATGCCAGTTCCCCTATCTGTTGTGGTTCCTTTATCTGCTGATTCTGCTTAATTATTTTTCTGTATAATAAAGGAAGCCCATTGGGTGGCAGGGATGGCATCCCCAACCTTGGAGGTCTTTGCCAGCTATAAATTTGTAGTTATAAAATGTCTATGATATAAAAAAAGTTAAATGCATCAATACAATTTGGAAGCACATTAAAATTATTCCTTTTGCTTTTCTCCAATGTTATATGACCATAATAAATGGTAGACACTTCTGGGAGAGATTTAATAAAATCAAATAAATTTCCATTGGCCTTGCATTTTTTGTTGTTGAGGAGGAAAAACAGGATCTGATCCAGTTGTTCAGTCGTTTTCAGACTCTAGGACCTCATTTGGGTTTTTTTTTTTTCTTTAAACCCTTACCTTCCGTCTTGGAGTCAATACTGTGTATTGGCTCCAAGGCAGAAGAGTGGTAAGGGTAGGCAATGGGGGTCAAGTGACTTGCCCAGGGTCACACAGCTGGGAAGTGTCTGAGGCCAGCTTTGAACCTAGGACCTCCCGTCTCTAGGACTGGCTCTCAATCCACTGAGCTACCCAGCTGCCCCCTCATTTGGGTTTTTTTTGACAATGATACTGAATCGATTTGCTATTTCCTTCTCCAGCTCATTTTACAGATGAGGAGACTGAGGTAAAGAGGTTAAATGACTTGTCTAGGGCCACATAGCTAGTAAATGTCTGATGATGAAATTGTCTTCCTATCTGCTGCATCATGTCCAGGGTTATTATTTAACTGACTAGGAATTTCTAGTTTGGAAAATCCCTCCAAGAATACTGGCCACTGCTTTGTAACTTCCTGCCTGAGGCACTGAAAGATGAAGTGATTTTCCCCTGATCACACACCTTAGCATTTATCTGAGGCAAGATTTGATCCTGGGTCTTCCTGACTCCAAGGCTATCTCCCTATGCATCACAGCAGACCATCTCTGCACTGCCCTTTTAAGGAGTTCTTTCAGAAACAAAATTATAAAATGGGATTCTCGGCTTTATTTCATCCTCTGCTAGAAACATGGAATTAATCTCTAACAATCCTCCTTTCTCTCCAGCTAACTCCCTCCCAGGGGTGTTTCCGTTCCTCCATACTTTTCCAGTATCATCAGAAATTATTTCTTCTGTCAGCCCCTAACAGAGGCTTTGGAGACCAGTTTTCCTGGTGAATTCCCTTTGTAACTTATTAGTGTTGGTTTTGAGCAAACCACTTCATCTTTCCAGGATCCAACTCCTCTTCCCTCCGCACATCTCCAGAAAAGGAAAAAAAAAACAAGAATCTTAGCTCAAACACAGTGACTGGAACATAATAGAACTCCATCTCGCTCCCCATCATTCAGCTTCCAGGGGGTTCAATTTGAATTCACGATAAGCTATCTTGGGAGGAACCTGGATGAGCTCTCTCCACATGCCCAGGGCGCCTGGGTAAACACTACTCATTTTCCCTAGAATGGCACTGAGAGAGATGTGTGAAAAGTGACCTTCTGGGATGGTGTGAGATAGAAGCTTCAGGCTCAGGCTGCAGGGCCTCAGGTCAGTCATTCCTAAGCCAAAAGAAGAGCATCTGGCAAGAGTTTTAGGGCATTTTTACCTTCTGTTGGTCAATTCAAAATTATTAAGAGTGAGGCACATGAGAAGGAGAAGAGCTCATTGTCACCTCATCGTTACAAGAAGAAAATATCCCACCAGCATTTTAAATTTCTTGGACTCAGCTTCATGAACACCAGCATGTCCACCATTGGCTGATGAGGAAATGGTGCCTCAGAGAAGAGTCTTCACTTGACTAAAGCCTTGGCCATTAATTCTTATTTTCAATGAAGAACATACACGTAGGCAGCTGGGTGGTACAATAGATAAAGCACTGGGACTGGAGTCAGGGAGACATCCTCATGGGTTCAGAACCAGCCCCAAACACTAACTAATTGTGTGACCCTGGACAAATCCCTTAATCCTGTTTGCCTCAGTTTCCTCATCTATAAAGTGAACTGGAGAAGGAAATAGCAAACCATTTCAGTATCTCTGCCAAGAAAACTCTAAACCCTATTTACCTCAGTTTCTTCATTTGTAAAATGAGGTAGAGAAGGAAATGGCCAAACACTCCAGTTTCTCTTCCAAGAAAACCCTGATGTGGCTGAAACAATTGGATAGCAGCAAAATACTTTCAAATTGTTGACTTGTGTTCATTTTGACAATTATACCTTTATCATCTTTTTCCTTGTATTTTTTAAATGAATTTTAACAATAACAGATAAAACAAAAAAGCTCAAATGTATAGTTCTTCCTTTGGCATTAGACATCTAAAGGAAAAAACATGTTCAAAAGAAAATCAAGAATAAGGATTCTGAATTACTTTTGCATCATGGACCCCTTCGCACAATGTAGTTTTGAACTTCATGAAAAAAAAGTAGGATTATGAAGGAAACAAATTTATATTGAAATATGATCATCAGTTATATCTATTTTTAGAGGTTAGTAGACACCAGGTCAAGAAACTCTGATCCACACTACAATTTTTATTTAAAGAAAAAGAAAAAGATAACTAGTTATCACAGGATCACAGAGTTAGATCTGGAACGAAACTTGAAGGTCATCCATTCTAACCACGTGTTTGCCAGATGAAAACACTGGGGCCCAGAGAGAAAAAGTGACTAGCTCACTCAGATGATATGACAGACATAAGACTCAACTTAGGTCCTCTGAATCCAAATCCAGCAGTCTTTGCCCTTACTACATTTTTATGTCAAACAAAAATTGGATGATTATAAAACTATATTTACAACGCACTTTACCCATTTTGGTTTAACAAAAAAGTGTAGTACAAAATTATTTACATGCATATGCATGTCCATACATGACTATGAGGAGAGACATGCCCAGCACATATAGAAAACATAAATAGTTTCCTCATGTTGGTAACTTCCCAGATTTCCATTTTTATTTGTAAAAGATATCATTGAGAGCAAGAGTGGATGCCACATGCCTATAGGAGAGTTCAAACATCCTTTCTGGGATGATTGACTGAAGGGACAGATATAGAGAAGCTCTAGAATATGGAGGATGAAGTCCTGCAAAATCTTCTCTCCTACGCTTGGTGCATTGATATAATAAGTCTTCATTATTTCTCTTGGGTTGGGCGTGTGGCCTCCAGATTCCATTATCTCCATGCAGCCATGCATCTCTGGAGTGATCAATGGAACCATGTGCTTTAGAGGGCAAGATCAAGAAAATATGAGTTTTCCACTTCTGAAGTCAAAGAGGGAAAGTACTAATCAGTGATGTGAGGAGATAGAATTTTCTAAGGCCTGAAAAATCCCAGAAAAGGGGAGGGATGCCAAGAAGAAGGGGGTATCATTTGGGCAGAGGTAGTCAATGGAGAAGGTCTAGCCTGCTCCTTTTCCCCAAACAAGAAAAAAATCAACCAAAATTGAAGGCTTTCTAAATGATACAGCTAGTTATATTCATACCACACCAAAACAATGAGCCCACATCCCAACACTTCTATTCAACTACAAAAAAAAATCAAATATTTACCCCAACTGCACAAAAGTCAATCAATTAACAAGCATTTATTTTTTTTCTTATGGTTATTTTTTAATTTTTATTTGGTCATTTCCAAACATTATTCATTGGAAACAAAGATCATTTTCTTTTCTTCCCTCCCCCCCCACCTCTCCCATAGCCCACGCGCAATTCCACTGGGTATCACATGTGTTCTTGATTCGAACCCATTTCCATATTGTTGGTATTTGCTCTAGGGTGTTCATTCAGAGTCTCTCCTCAGTCATATCCCCTCAACCCCTGTAGTCAAGCAGTTGCTTTTCATCGGTGTTTTTACTCCCACAGTTTATCCTCTGCTTGTGGATAGTAACAAGCATTTATTAAGTGCCCACATTGGGCTAGACACTGTGGTTGGCTCTAGAAGTGCAAAGCGTGAAACAACCCCTACTCTCAAGGAATTTAAATTCTATGTTAAACCTAGCAACTTGTTCTGGGGCCACTTTTATCCAAATTCCACAGCAAAGAAGATGACGTTTATCTCCAGTACTCTATGATATAGCTACTCTGCCTTACTTTCTTACTGATACTTCACAGGCATCACAAAAGGAAGGAAATCAAGGATGAATTCATAGTCAAACCCAATAAGACAAATGCTGATTGATGATATGATTACTCAGACATTTCCTTGTCTCCGGCTCCATTCCAAACATAAGAAGCATTCTTAGACTCTGAGTTTCTATAGAGTATGGATGTTGATTCTATGGAATGTGTTTGATCACAGACATTTTTAAAGATCACTTCTAGCTCTCAATAAAACCCATTGGGAGCTGTAGCTGTAGCACAAGCCAACACATAAACCTCTTCTTTGAAGGTTTCAGGAGAGAGAACAAGAGGGTGATGTAAGAGCTCTTTAAGGATAAACCCACAGCATGACTCTAAAGGCTGATTTGTATATGGCTTTTGCTGTGGCTTCTTAATTTCTTTACATTATCCAACCTTTTATTATTATTAAGGACAGACTTTTATGCCAAAAGATTTCATGTTTGCTCTTTCGCATGCCCTGGGGAAGCTCAAAAAAAATTCATCTATTAATCCATTGGCTAACAGCCGTTAGTCCCCATTAGACACACACACACACACACACACACACACACACACACATACCTATGCATGTACACACACATACGCAATCTCTCTCTGCATGGACTGCTCTCAGGAGTTTTTTCAATTATAACTTAAAGAAGAAACACTCTCATTGTATCCTCTAATTTAACAAAACCTTTTGCTGTGTTCTGTGTTCATGGGGACAGAGCCACAATGACAACACACACACGGTAGTGCAAATACAGAGGCAGCATGGGGAGTGTATAGAACACTGGATTTGGAATCCTGGAGATGAGGGTTCCATCTTGGATACCTGGTAACTGGGTGATGTTGGACAAACCCCTTTACCTCTGTGGCTTGGATTACTCAACTAAAAATGGAGAAAATAGCATTTTCTTTGCAGGGTTGCTATGAGGCTCCAATGAGGTATTCTTTGTAAATGAGCAAACTAAATAATTTAGACTATTCTATGAGTAATGGGAACTGCCAGAGGCTTTGAGATGTTCTTTAGAACAAGAGATCTAGCAGGTATGCACATGGTAGTCTGGGAGAAGGTTAGGGTGGGGATGACACTAGAGGGTGACTTTGCCAAATATCCTTCCTAAAGGCATGTATGCAACATATCAGTTTTCCCTTGGATCTCCCAGATTCATGGCCTTGAGGACCATTTCTTTTCTTTTTTCTTTTTACCTTACCTTCCATCTTAAAATCAATACTGTGTATTGGTTCCAAGGCAGAAGAGTGGTAAGGGTTAGGCAATAGGGGGTCAAGTGACTTGCCCAGGGTCACACAGCTAGGAAGTGTCTGAGGCCAGATTTGAACCTAGGACCTCCTGTCTCTAGGCCTAGCTCTCAATCCACTGAACCACCTAGCTGCCCCCTTGAGGACCATTTCTAATGATGAAAGGAAGTTATTCTAGAAGGATCTAGTCTTGATGAATCCATGATGGCTCCTAGAAAATCACATACAGGAGAACAGCAGATATGACACTCCATGCCCAAAGATGCCTAAGACTGGTGTGAATAAAGAATGATTTGAAAGGAGGAAAGAATAAAGATGGGAAGACATGTTGAGACTCTATTACCGTAATTGAGAAGAGTGATGATTTAAGTGTGGGCTAAGGAAGTAGACATAGGAATAAAGTGGAGGGAATAGATGGTAAAGGTATTGAAAATAAAGTCTTGTCAAAGTATTTGGGAACAATAAATAAGAGATGCAGCTGATCTCTCCAAAGTGAAAAGTAATATCAAGGTTTCCAACCCAGAACACTGGATAAAAGGTAATTCCACTGGCAGAAAGGCTGAAGTCAGGAGAAGGGGCAAATTTTAGAGAAAGGCTAAGTCCGAGGAAGGTTTCAATGGGGTAGGAGGAAGGAGCTATATAGTTGGTGAAAAGTGACAGTGATAGAAAAAAAGGAATTAAAAGAAAAGTTTCAATGAAACATTGAAAAATAAACAGAAGAAGAGGGGAGCTCGTTGGCTCAGTGGATTGAGAGTAAGGTTTAGAACTGGGGAGGTTCTAGGTTCAAATCTGGCTGTGTAACCCTAGACAAGTCATTCAATCCCCATTGCCTAACCCTTAGCTGCTCTTCTGCCTTGGGACCAATACCCATTATTGAGTCTAAGATGGAAGCTAAGGGTTTGTTTGCTTGTTTGTTTTTTAAAGAGGCCAGAAGTCTGGGAGAGAAATCACACCTAGATATTAGAGGAGAATCATCCTGATTGAAGGAATGGTTATAAATAACTGAGATTGTGACCGAAGAGAATGAAGGAGGGCAGAAGAGCATCTTTGCATCCCTGGTCTCCCACTATATTAAGTGCTTCTCAGAGCTAGTTGCACTGAATTCAGTTGGCTAAACAACGGAGGCAGAATGTTGAGCACAAAAGCCCAACTGCCCATGGTGAAGGGGCCTGATTGGGATGTCACTGAAGGTAAAAGGTGTTCATTGGGCTCTTCTTACTGCCTCCCTAAGTCCAGAAGCTGATCATGTCACCACGAACAGCAGACTCACTGACGCCTGCATTGCAAATATCTTGATGGGGAAAGATGTCTAAATGTGTGAAACTACTAACTAGTGAGAAAAGACCAAACTGAAAATGCAGCCATGCTGTAGGCAGAGCATACAAGAGTCCCCTTGGAACTTGGCCAGGACAGTAGAACAGCTCGAATGAGGAAAAAGCTTTCAGTCACACTATATCCAAACATGCTAGTGATGGAGGGGAGAGCATTGTCTTCTCGGGAATCACTGCCGTTTACTTCCTGCAGAACATCCACTCTGGATGGATCAGAGCCTTGGGTGCTTGGCGGAGAGCCACAGAAATGCTTCCCTTTCCTTCTTATGAATGGACAGAAACACTGAGAGAAAACTGTCTGTGTTTTTGGCCATAAGCCCTATGAATAAGGTAGAGGAGGTCCAAGCCAAGTTTAACAATATGCATTTATTAAGTGCTGAATATGTGCCAGGAAGGATGCTCGAAGATGGAAATACACAGACAAAAGTAAGGCGGTCCCTGTCCTCAAGGAGCTTACATGGGGGTGGGGGGCAGCTGAGGAGAGCAGAGGAGGGGAAAGAGTCTAAAGGGGAAGATGGCCAATAACTATATAACTATGCTGGGAGGCAGGAGAGAATAGGAAGAGCCTGAAGAAAGAGGAGACACCAAGGTATCTGAGGGTCAACCCTGTATGACCCAACTCTGTGCCAGTTCTCTCCGTTGAGTTTCTTAGGCTAAAACGAAATCCCATTCAAACACATTCACGTTCTCTTTCTTCTTCCTCCATTTTTGGCTCACTTCCCCTTGAGAAGGGAGAGCCAAATTCTCCTATCCCTAATGAATTCTCAAGGCTTCAGTCCCTCCCACACCCCTAGCATCCCTTTGCTAAAGAACTTAACTAATGAAATAAAAAAAAAAAACATGTTTCTTTTTTTTTTGTTTGTTTCTTTTAAATTGCCCTTTCTCTTAATATATAGCTGGCACAGGTTTTTCAACAAAGAAATCTGGCCCAGGAGCTTTGAGTGTTATCATCTCTATCAGACAATCCTCTGTCATGACCTTCTCAAGCTGAAACAGTTTGAATTTTTCAAGTGTTGAGAATTTATTGTTCTAATGTAGCTTAAGAAAGAAACCTGGGGGTGGGGGGAGCTGGGTAGCTCAGTGGATTGAGAGCCAGGCTTAGAGACAGGAGGTCTGAGGTTCAGATCTGGCCTCAGACACTTCCTAGCTGTGTGACCCTGGGCAAGTCACTTGACCCCCATTGCCTAGTCCTTACCGCTCCTCTGCCTTGGAGCCAATACACAGTATTGACTCTAAGACCGAAGGTAAGGGTTTAAAAAAAAGAAAGAAAGAAAGAAAGAAAGAAACCTGGGTAGACTCTTATTCTAAAATAATTATCTTGGTTTTATTTTCTCATTAAAGTTTCATTGATGCATGTCATTTTTATGGCACAATCAGTTTCTGATCTGCCCATCCTTTGAAACAAGGAAAAAGAATTAAGGAACATGAATCATGAAAATCCTAATAGGAAGGAATGCAACAGACTGCTCTAGAGTTCACCCCATTTCTCCATAGAGTTGTTCAGTCATTTTCAGTCATGTCCAACACTTCATAACCCAGTTTGGGGTTTTCTTAGCAGAGATTTTGGAGTGCTTGGCCATCTCCTTTTCTAGCTCATTTTACAGATAGGAAAATTAAGGAAAACAGAGTGAAGTGACTTACTTAGTGTCACAAAACTAAGATTCTGAAGTGGTTTGCCATTTCCTTTTCCAGCTCATTTTCCAGATGAGGAAACTGAGGCAAACAAGGTTAAATGACTTGTCCAGGGTCACACAGAGAGCAAATGTGTGAGGTCAGAGTTGAACTCAGGAAGATGAATCTTCCTAACTCCAGGCTCTGAGCTCTCTCCATTGAGCCACTCTGCTGCCCAGGGGGAAAGGGAGGATCATTTCCTCACCTTTGTTCAAGGCTAAGATTGATTATTATAATTATAAAGCTCTTTGTTTCCTGTTACTGTTCTGTTGATATTACTGAAGTCAGGTGGACCTTGTTTTCCTAGTTCTGCTCATGTCACTCTGGGCCACTTGATAATGACCAACAAAATCATAGTTTAAAGTCCCTGTTAACCCTTTAGGAGTTGACAGTCTAGTGAACGAGGAAAGAACCATAGCCAAATGATGAAAACATTCCACTCTAAACATAATTGTGCTCTCTCCCAGAGAAACAAACGACTTTTCTTGTCCTGTTCCCCTGGACTGTATCACCTACACACCATCAAAACATTCATCGCCCAGAAACGGTTAATTATCATCGTGAAAGGGCCTCCTAGAACTTACCAGACAGCGCACTAAAATCTGCATTCCTGTTGAAAATCTCAGAAATCCCAAGGCCCTTCAGGACATCTTTGAGGTCAATTTCCTGCTCTATGGTGAACCTGTAGAACAGATAAGAAAAACAATCCATGTGAAGTCTCAGGGTGGCTGGGATGAGACAGCAGGTGGTGGGGAGCTCAGAATGGATGAAGAGACGGTAAAGAGTGAGCTGCCCAAACCTGCTCCATAGCACAGGTGACATCTGATTGTTCCTGATTAAAGAAGACAGCATCAGAAGGCCTTGAAAACAGAGACCAACGCACCTCCGAGGGAAAGGTGAGAGTGGAAAGATGAAGAGCTCCGATCAGACACCCATCTCTGCTTTGAGCAGCAACCTTCTATCCGCCATTTCCGTGGGCTCCATCACCTACCAAGGGTTTCCCAAATTAAAACTCACTTGGTCTGCAAATGCCCTGGTTGGATTGTGATTTAGAATTGGATTCATCCTTGGATACTGCATTTTCTTTGTATTCATCCTTGGATACTGCATTCCCCCAGTGGCTACCCTTGCTACTTTGTATGGTTCCCCAAGAAGAGTCTCAGAGAAGAAATGAATTTGATTTAGAATTCTCCAACATCACAGGCTTCCATGAAACCCAAAGACAAAGGAGAAGCAAAAAGATGAGATTTCTCACTTGTCTGGATGCAGGTTTCCTAATGTCCTAACCCACATGCCCTGGGCCAGTATGATCTAATGGACAGAAAACTGGACCTGGAGGTGGAGATTCAGCTCTCATCACGGGCACTGACTGGCCATATGATCTTGGACAAATCACTGGGATCTCTCTTTGTCTCAGCTTTCTCCTCTATAAAAAGGGAATAATAACCACTCTAGCATCTAACTTCCAGGGTTATTTTGGGGCTTAAAAATGGATAAAGTGCTTTGCAAACTTTAAAGTGCCATAGAAAGGTCCATTGTTTTTGTAAATGGTATCATGATGCATTAACCATGGGGAGCAGGACACTTTCATGACAGTCAATATAATTCAGGGAAAGGCTAATAGCCACTGAACATGAGTCATAATACAGTATCTCTAAAACCTCTCCCATCAGTTATTGGTGTAGGGCAGGGGTTCCTCACCCCTTTGTCTGGCAAGGACCTCCTTTTCCAGTTTAGGGAGCCATATGGATGCTTTCTCAGAATCCTATTTTTAAGTGCTTAAACAATAGAGTTAGGGAAAACAATTATATACTGAAGTACAGTTATCAAAATATTTCTTAAAAATAATTTTCTGGAACTCAGGTTAAAAACCCATAAGGTAAAGAGTGTTGTTTTTGAGATGAAAATAAAAAGGGAAATGAAGCAATAAAAATACACTAGAAATTTCAATCCTACAGTAAATAAAGGAAAATATACACTGAAGGGAATGGTCACGAGATGCTAGATTTCAGACTGGAGGGATCTCAGATGCCTTTTATTTTAGACCCATTCATTTTAGAGAGGAGAAGGACCGGAATGGAAAGCTTAAATGACCTGCCCAACTTCACACTCAAACACTGGCAGAGGAAGGACTCGAACACAAGTCCTCTGTCTTCAGGTCCAGCTCTCCTTCCACTGAACCATCCTGCCTCTGCAAAGCAAAGAGCTTTTGGTTGCAGCTCAAGCTGGTTGGCCATTTGTTTGGAATTCTCAAGCACCTTATCAAAAGTGCATATAATTATTAAAATGTTTAAATTTGTTTTTACATGTAATTTTGGGACGATATGTATGTGTGTATATATATACTACACACACAAATATATATATACATATATATGCATATATATATATATATATTTAAAGTACATGTACAGAAATCTGGCTTCAGACACTTCCTAGCCATGTGACCCTGGAAAAGTCACTTAAATCTCTTTGCCTTGCTCTTACCATTTTTGGGGGGCCTCAGAACCAATACACAGTATTAATTCTAGGACAGATGGTAAGGTTTCTGGTTTTTTAAATAAAAAATAAAGTATCCCTACAGATCTCTTATTTGTACACTCAGCTCTTGTGTGGATACATCTATGTTCAGGCAGAACATTTAGAGCTTGTCTCAGTCCGATCAGTCACAGTTGAACACACTGTACATGTTTTGGACTTGACTTTGAATATGAATGGCCAAAACCACCAGCACAAAGGAAAGAATATTAGATCCAGAATCAGAGGGGTTCTTGAGTTCAAACTGGACCTCTTATATCTCGGGGCCCCAGGGTCCTAAATGGCTAAGGATATCCTTGTTGCTTGAGAGCTCTTGGAGGGCAAGAATTATCTTTGTGCCTCTTTTTGAATCCCCTGTGCCTTACATGGTGTCTGGACATGCTCAGTACCTAATAAAGGCTTATTTCTTTCCCTTTTTGTCCTTTTCAGATTTTTTCTATGAATTGATTGATTTCATCAAATATTTTCTCTTCTTTTTTCTTTTTCTTCATTTTTAAAAATTTGTTAAGAAGATGGCTTTCTCAGAAAGGAAAATGGGGGAAAATAGGGAAATCTAAGTTATAGGAAAACCAAACAATATCAATCATTGTACTTTTTTGGAAATTAATACAAGATTGCATTTATAGCTTACATTTAATCCCAGGAGAGGAAAAGAGAAACAACTGTTTCTTTAAAACTTTAAACTGAAGTAGAACAGTATTGCTTTCCTAAACCGAAGCAGAATGAACAAGATTGGGCTGTATTTGTGATCTCTGTTCTGGGGGGTTTCACAGAGGAGTTTATTGCCTGCCATGTATCAGGGTAAGAGGAAAGTGGGGTGAGCCTCATGAAACCAAGTGACAGAAATGAGACCTTGAGCCCAGGAGCTAAGCAAGTGATACTGATCAGTAAAGAAGGTCTAAAGTCCAGGAAGATGGAGAGGGTGGGAATAGTTTAGTGTTCATCAGTCAGTGAAGTCCCTGAAGGTCAGTTGCAGTTCTAGGGGGCACTCTAACTCACTGCCCCCCAAACTCAAATATTCTGAAGGCAAAGCTACATTCTGATGATGTGGATTTCAAAGAAAAAAAATAAACACATTGTAAGATGTTTCTATATTGGTACTTAGCACTTAAGAATTTGAGAGTGTTTAAATAATTCCTAAAGGACCAAATCAGATAGCTTAGCCCAGATTTAAGGTAGAAATGCTGAGGGCTACTATGATACTCATGGAAGACAAGATGGGGTGGAGAAAGGGTGTTCAACTCACAGTCAGAAAAACTGGGTTCAAATCCTGCCTTAGACTCTTAATAATGCTGGGCAGGTCCCTTTACACCACCAAATAGTTTTTTTATCTGTAAAATGGGTGTAATAATCATGTCGACCACAGTGGCTTGGTATGAAGGTCAAATAAGAGAATATGTATTTTGTTGCTTAGTTGCTTCAGTTGTTTCTGACTCTTCGTGACCCTATTTGGGGGTTCCTAGACAAAGATACCAGAGGGGTTTGCCATTTCCTTGTCCAGTTTATTTTATAGATTAGAAAACTGAGGCAAACAGCATTAAGAGAACTGCCCAATGTGCATGTGTACTTGATAAACTTTAAAGCACCACTGGAATGTGGACCATTATTTTGGGGAAAGATATGTCAACATGTTGAGGTGACTAAGTATCAAAATGTTCCTAAGATTAAGGGAAAAAAATGAAAGAAACATAACGCCCTAAAATATGAATTAAAAAATAAAGATCTAGGCTGGTTTTGTTATTAAATTGGTATGCATATTCTTTCACAGGGAAAAACAACATGAAAAACCACAAAAAGCTTGGACCACTTAAGGCAAAAATTTCAGATGCTTGAATAAACACTAGCATAAAGTACTAAATTATTTATACAGAATGCCAGTCATGGTGGATATATAGGACAAGAATAAAGTTAAAATTATAGAAAAGTTATGTTGTATTCTCAAGGAGAATCACGAAGAAAACTAAATACTTAATAACTTTTGAATACAAGAAATTGGAAAGAATCTTAAGTAAAAGGCTTAGACAGTTTTCACTTGGGCCCAAACTCATGAATAAAGCCAGTTTTATCCAGAGAGCACATTTGACTCTTCTCAGGTCCAATTTGGACTTTCTGGGGAAACAAATCAAAAGGGCAGGAGATTGGTTTGTAACCTTGGTTGGTATTAAAATTTAAGTTACAAACAAGTTGGCAGTAAAGACCAAAGCTGACTTCAACCACTGCTCTGTACATCTTTCCAAAGCATTGAGAATTCAGTATAAGATTTCATCGAATTACTGTCAAAATGGGAAAAGCACGATTAACCCTGCCTTATTTAGTAATTCGGGGACTAATGCAAATGAGTAAAGGAAACTATCCACTTCATAATTGGATAGGATCGTTCAGAAAATGAAAATTTAATTTTCCTTTACTACAGCCTTTCATTTCTCTGTGGACAGGGCCAGTAGGTCACATTTTCTGGTGAACGTGTTTGAGTCAGAACATAAAATATTTATAAAGCATTTACTTAGTGCACTGATAAAATCTCATCTCCTGCCTCTAAACCCTAATAGGGACTGAAACTATTTCCCTTGTCCCTTGGAATTCCAGGGAAGCAAGATACATATCACTGAATAGAATGAAGAACCCACAATTCTTTGTGTGAGGGGGAGAGGAGAGAAGAGAAGGAAGAGGAGGAGGAGGGGGGAGAGAGAGAGAGAGTCAGAGAGAAGGAGAGAGAGAGAAGAGAGAGAGAGGGAGGGAGAAGAGGGGGAAAAGGAATAGAGGGGGAGGGAGAGAGAAGGAAAAGAGAGGTGAAAGGGAAAGGAGCAAGAAGGAAAGAGATAGAGGCAAAAAGAAGAGAGAAAGGAGAGAGGAAGGAAAAAGAGAAAAGCAAAGGGAATGAGAAAACACAATGTATTCTAAAGGATTATTTTAATAGTTGAGCTCATTTCTAATTTGACATGAACTGTCCAAAATGAGACCTGCTTTTTATTTATTTATTTATTTAACTATTAATATATATATACATATATATATAAATTTATATATATAAATAACTAGTTATTTATAGTTATATAAGATTAATTACTAATACTCTAGGGTTCAATATGTTAGTTTGTTAGAAAAATTATCCATAAAATTTAAGTATTAGACAACTAATTTTTTTTCACACAACAAAATCTGATTTTATCACAAATCATATAGTGTTATTCATTCCTTGAGGATATGTTTGGTGCATGGATAAGTGGAATTGGGCCTTTATAGATAGATAAGTAGGCATGGAGTTAGAAGACCTGATTTCAAATCCAGTTTCAGATACCTTTAGTTAACTCTGGGCAAGTCACTCAATTTTTGTTTGCCTAATCTGTAGAATTTAGCACCTCCTTCTCATGGTTGTTATGAAAATCAAATAAGATTACTGTAAAGTATTTATCACAGTGCCTGGAACATAGTAATCACTAGTTAGTATTATTGTTGTTGTTATATTTATAAATGGTCCTCCTATAGAAAAAATGTCAATGAGAATCCTAGGGAAGAAATTTTCATCAGCCTTCATAAAAAAATACCTCAAAGAAATACTTGCCACGCTGACTGAGAGTCCTGAGCCAAGAAGATCCCAAAAAGGCAGAAATGATGGACTAAATTAAATACAATGAATTTGGATTTCACTAGATCTTCTGAAATGATGAATGTAAAACCCTTGAGTTCTGTTTTTGGTTTTTAAATCAATTTCTCAAGTATAGGAAAGGGGATTACTAGATTGCAAGTTCAACAATTGTTGAGGGAACATGGAAGCCTATGAAGGAAGCATAGCTTAAAGGCTTCATTCGGAAAGGCACAGAGTCCAGCTTGGCAGCAGGGATAGCATGGGGAAGTACTATGCTAGAAAATGATTTTTGGGACCCTGACCATGTATGGTACTGGTGACAAGAGGTCAGGAAGTAGAGAATTATGGACTAAGATAATGGTAGAAGTGGGGAGACATGGACCAAACCCACGTGCTCCTGTAAAACTGTCTAGACCTGCCATGGCCATGGAAGCAGTGGTGTAGACTTGGGGAAGTTGGGGTTAACCTTGTTCCTAGGTGGATTGATCTGGAATGCAGCTTCCTTTGGAAATGAATAGAAAAGAAGTTTTTCTGACTCTTGGGGAGAGTTCTCGAGACCTGGGGAATCTTCCTATTGACTGCTTGACATGGTGTGTGCCATAGAGTAGAAACCAAATAAATACTAGTTGACTGATTGACTACTTTAACTTCCTTGATAGAGTATTTGATTTGTTTTGAACTTCCTAAACATCTTTTTCTTTGTTTTTAACCCTCAGCTTTCTACTTAGAATCAATACTAAGTATTGGTTCCAAGGCAAGAGAGTGGTAAGGGCTAGACAACTGGGATTAAGTGACTTGCCCAGGGTCACACAGCAATCACCTGATGGACTGCTTTTACTAGGGGCATTTGAATTTCCGTTTTATTAAATGAAATGTTGGTTTGAACCCTAAGTCTCTGAAAGAGATATAGAATTTGGACAATGGGGGAGGTGATGAAAGTCCTCTTCCCCTTTGCCGTGGTCAGCTTCTATCTCTAGGGTTCAGTTCTAGGGACCACATTTCAGGAAGAACAGTGATAACCTGGAGGATATGGTAACTCTCCGCCATGCCAATGGATGATCTTTCAAATGGCCTGGCAATGTCTGGTCTAGAAAAGGTCTAGGGGAGGGTGGGAAGGGCTGAGAGCTGGGTTCAAACATCTGAAGGGCTTTCATGCACAAAAGGGAATAGACTTGTTCTGCTTGCCCTAGATAGGAGAATAAGCCATCAATGGGTAGAAGATGCAAAGATTGTTGTGTATCTATATAAATATAGACTTCCCAGGGGGCAGCTGGGTAGCTCAGTGGATTGAGAGTCAGGCCTAAAGATGGGAGGTCCTAGGTTCAAATCTGGCCTCAGACACTTCCCAGTTGTGTGACCCCGGACAAGCCACTTGCCTAGTCCTCACCATTCTTCTGCCTTGGATCCAATACACAATATTAATTCCAAGACAGAAGGTAAGGGTTTAAAAAAAAGACTTCTCAAACATGAGTGCTCTCCAAAAGTATAATGGGCTGACTTGGGAGGTGGAGAGGTCTCCTGGAGAGAGGACTTCAAGCAAAGCTTGTTGAACATTTGAGAGAGAGGTCAACTAGAAAGCTTTTGAGACCATTTCACCTACTTTGCAAATCTGTGATGCAACAGTCCTTGATTTTGCACAAATCTGAACAAATTATAAAAAGAATTTTTCTGATTTTTCATTATTGGAAGGCTCTTCCGATCTTCCTTAATCCTAGTTTCCTACATTGATTATCTCCATATAGATATATATGTGTATATATATAATCTATTCCATCAATATTTACTGATTACAAGATACTAAAATAATATCTCCTCCATCTCTCTGAATTAGCACAACCCAACTCTCAATTAAAACTCTAAAGAAATACAGCATTTAATTTACCATCAATATATGTCTAAAATTTTTCTGGAATGAACAAAAATTAGTATAAAACAGCAATGAGGCTTTTTAATCTCTTAGGGCTATTATATTCCTTAGATAGGAAACCAAGTTCATGAACACCAAGTGCTAATATTAATTAAGACGAGCATTAAATGAAAATCTAGAATGAGTTACCTAAATCACTGGCCCAAAGCCCCGCAGAGCCTTCTCACCTTGGGAGATACACTTCCACTTTCTGCTTCTTCACAGAATTGGCCCATTCTTCAATCAGCTGAGGTTTCACTAATGGCTCCAGAGTGACGAGTGGGACTTCTTGTCTGGAGAGAACCAGCATCATGCTTATTTCATCCCCTTCATAGGGTATTTCCAGAACTTGATAGATGCCGCCTGCCTCATTGGAGCCATCACTAAATTCCCCTAAAAAATGAATAAAAGGTCACAGAAAGAGAAGCAAAAAATTGTTGTTGAATGGACTCTGACAAAGCTTCTTAGATCCATCCCATAGTTTTCGTTCAAATATGAAAATAAGGATATCAGAGAGAAAAAGGGTTTATTTGGAATCATTGCTCAATTTCAAAAGGTCTGAAAGATTTACTTATATTTTTTTGCTGTAAATAAAGTTTCCCCATATCCAGTGTTTCAGCTACTGTTCCATCTACTAAGATTTACTAATAAAATGTGAAATTATATACAAAATTACAAATTGAGGGAATGTCATCATGATAATGAACAAACTTGTCTGGGGGAAATTTTTCAATTAACCTTATAGATAAAAGAAGACACTTCAAAAACTGAATGAGCTGACAAGAGCTCAGCAAGGTCATGAAACAGTGCTGTAGAGCTGAAAGGGATGTAACAAATTATTTAGTCCAGCCCCAACATTTAAGAATAGGGAGACTTCAGCCCATTAAGGATAGCTAAGTGACTCAGTGGATAGAGTGTTGGGGCTGGAATCCGGAATACTCATCTTCATGAGTTCAAATCTTCCCTTAGACAACTCATTAGCTATGTGACCTTGCCCAAGACACTTAACACTGTTTGCCTCAGTCTCCTCATCTGTAAAACGAGCTGGAGAAGGAAATGATAAATCACTCCACTCTTTGTCAAGAAAACCCCAAAATGGGATTGGCTACTACTGAAATGACTGAACAACAAGAAGAAAAAGGAGTCCAGACTGGTGAAGGGATTTGCCCATGGTCAAACAACCAGTAAATGTCAGGGCTACGATTCCAACCCAAGTCCTCTGATTATAAATTCAGTGCTCTTTCAATCCCACCGTGTTGTCTCTATATAGCCACATTGCACTCACTGTATGACCTGACATGTTTGCCATGATTAAGACATCTAATTTAGGAAACAGATCTTGCTTGGCCCCTGTAGATCTGGCCAAAGGAAGAGAGATATTTTCTAAACAAGTGTAACGATTCCGAATGGACATGGCTATTGAAAACAAATAGAGCAACACAGTCTTTAAATGGATTGGTTCCAATACTACACTATGACCAATGGTCCAAAGAGTCTAACTAATGCTTCTGCTTTTTGTTTCCATCTTTGCCAGTCATCACGAGAGCTGAGCTATCCCAGTCTCACACTAACTAGTCAGATCTCCTTTTCTCAAGGCATGTTTTTACCCCTTCATCCTGGATATTAGTTTGGCTTCTTTTAAACTTAATGATTTTAGGTAAAATCAATTGTTTATTCTAATCTATGCAGAACATCCCCCACAACTATACTATTAGATTGTAAGCACCTTGAAGGCAGAAACTGCTTTTTGCCTCTTAAGGCACTTTAGTAAATGTTTAATTACTGATTGATTCATCATTACATAAATTCAACATGCTGCCATTCATATCTGGGAACAAGAATACCCCAAACTTCTAAATCACCATAGATCAAAGGCTGAGGTCATCTAAATGATTCCCTCAAAAACATGCAAAAGCAAAAGACGTGCTAGTGAGCAAGAGCTCCCAGTGTTACTACCCCCAAAAAAATCATCCACTGAGAAATGCTTTCTTTCTAGATATAGTCTGATCTCTTACAAAAGCATCATAGATATAAATGTCATTTTAGGCATTCTAGAAGTATTTAACTTAGAGATAGGGAACTTTTGCAAACAAGATTAAGACTGTTGAATTGTTTTCCAAACTGTTGGCAGTTTTTTATAATTCGTTAGAAATTCATTGGACTACTCGTATATATATAGAGAGAGAAAGAAAGAGAGAGAGAGAGAGAGAGAATGTCAATGTTAAGACCAAGTGTTCTATGGGTGTCCAGGGAATGGCAAAAAATTGAGAAGACTTGGCATGTTGGGTGTACTCCCTGTTGAAAATTTATGAGAGGATATCAGAAAAAAGATCCCTAGTATTTAGACAAGTTGGAAGGAGTTGTTAGAGGAAGTAAGTACACTAATGAGATCACAGAGACATTTGAATATATCTGTTCCAGAAGTCTCTTAGCCCAACATCAAATACAAAAGGAACATCCACCTGTGGGGGGGATCCACAATGAGGTCTTAACTTACCATAATAAAACTCTCCTTGTTGGTACATCATTGGAATCTGAGCTTCGCTTTCATCATCTTTAGTGAAGGAGAAGGTCCTTGTATTTTCAGGTCTAAATTGTGACTTCCAATTCCCTTTAAAGTAGACGGCGTTGATGAGGGCCAAGTTAGTCAAAGCACTAAAGTCTCTTGCTGATACCAAATCTTTCACTTGACCTGATGAAGTAGAAATGAGTAAAAGAGAGGAACAAGTGAGTCACTGAGAGCAGAAGGGAAATTCTCTGAGAGAGCAAGGGGAGTGGGGAGAGGTAGGAGAAAATTATGACTCCACTTTTATCCACAAAATAAACATGAAGCCAAAAGCGTTGAAATCGAATGCTCAGTTTTAAGAATTCTACAGGAAATTTACAAAAGATGTTTGATTCCATGACGTAATAACATTGTGCTCCACGGTTTCCCAAAACTGCCATAAAAAGACTAAAATTCTTTCTGATTATAACTCTTTCCAGAGTACACATTGGGGTGGGGGGTAGCTCCCCAAATAAAAGGAATTGGTTTTAATTCTATTAAAACAAATAGATGCACAAGAACAATGTAAATGGGTTTCTTCACCATAATGGGTGCAGACAGGAATATCACAGAAAGGGTTGGCTTGGATGGCTAAAGCAGTCTGCTTTACTGGAGAACATGCCCACGCTGATGAGATTGCAGTTCTATAGTGGCAGTGAATTATGGTGGGCTTTAGCTTGGCTAAACCCAGTCTGGCTGTGGCCTCCAAACACATTTTCCCCAAACTGACAATTCTGTGCCTGAAGTAGCTAAAAAAGGAGGGGAAAAAAGTCGACTCGTTCCCTAAGAATTTGCAGATAAAAACAATTCTCAGTAACTTGTCTTATTTCTGATAGGTTCTCTGCTCTTGATTTACTTTATGAATGTTGGGGGGGGGGGAGTGAAAAGAATGAAACTGAGTTCCCGTGTTGTAATTTGGAGTTGAATCTTGTTTTGGACCCTCACAAATTATGTTAGTAATAACCCTTCTGACAGGAAAATGTGATTCAGCCGATGTTTTTAAAATAATAGGTTTTCTCTTCAGATTTCCTTCATTCCATATAATGTCCCCCGGGGAGAAAAATTACTATGTTCAGGAAATATTAAAACTATTATTTTGGGTAGGGAAGTATACATAATGCTAAGGTAATTTCCTCCTTATTTGACCACTATCATCTGTTTAAATAAAACCTCTCATTGTAACATTAGTTTTTCTATCTTATTTATAAACTCATCTGGCTTTTAGAGCAAGAAAAAAATTGAACATATCTGAAAAAGAGAGTTTTTTGTGTGTGTATGTGTATAATTTATATGTACATATTTATTATGTATAGTATAATTATTATTAATTGATAACAATAATTATTATATGTTATATATATACATATATAAGCCCATCCCCATTTGAGATTACTCTCATAGTATTTTTTCTTCTTTTTCTTTCAGCTTGAAAATTTAAATCGGTTAAACAAACATTTATTAAGAATATATTCTATGCAAAAATGATACTATAACTAGTTAGGAGGCAGAAAGACTGGGATGAAGGTGCCACCTGGATACATTTAGAACACTCTTTTGGTTTGTCTGTGGCTCATGTAATTATTTAAAAAGGTAAGTTGCCAATCAGCAACTAAGGAGGAGTTTCCTCACTGAGAACTGCTTACTTCAACGATATCATGCATCCTCTCGATTCCAAAATAAATGCAAAGGCTTGTGCTAAAACTAGAATGATGGGAAAAAAAAATCCCAGGCCCTGCCCTCAAAGACCTTACACTCTCATTAAATTTCTTTTTTTTTTCCTTTTACTAAAAGGTTTTTTTTTCAATTTTTATTTTTTACTTTTTCCTTTTACTAAAAGTTTGGTCTTACTGCAAATGTGTGACTTCCTAAACTCCCAAATGTGGTCTGAAACAGATTAAAATGTAACTGGGATATAGTTAACAAAATAAAAATATATTAAAACATAGATAAAATATTACAGTTTAAAACTAAGTCCATATGTGATCTGTAGGGATCCTTACATGTGGTTTAGTGATTTCTATTTCTATTTAGGCTTGACATCCCTCTTTTAGAGGACAACTGCACGACTCCAAACATCCTGTCTAACTTCTTTTCTTTTCTATTTTCAAATTGAGAGAGAAAGAAAAAGAGCCAGACACAAGAGACAGAGAGGAAAAAGACAGAGACACAGAGGCAGATGGAGAAAGAAAAAAAAAAAAACAGTTGCTAGTTAAGAAATCCACCAATTTTCAAAATCAGAAGAGCACACATTTTCAGATAATTAACCAGATGGTGGAAGCACAAGTAAAAGGATAGTGCCTGGAATGTCCAATTACTGACTTCCACCACTCGCTCAATGGAACTCTCAGATATCCAAACCTTTGCTGTTTTACATTCAGAAGGTAATGGGAAAATGGAAAAATGGAAAATACAAAAAAGGTAATATAATCCAGAGCAATACCTGGATTTCCCCCTTTGCCTGGATCTATCCATAAAAGTTAGACACACAAATTATTTCTAATGCAAACTTTTCCAATAAAGGCCAGCAAGTAAAGAAAGGAAGACAAAAACCTACTATTGGTGTGGTTCTCCACCCACTTGTTGATGTGACTGGCCACAGCCTCGTTTTGACTGAAATCTACATGATCAACCTCCGCTTGAAAGTACTTTTTCATCATCTGCAGGAATTGGTCGCTCACATGGAATCCATTTTGCACCAAGAGGGAATTGGCCATTTTCATTACATAGTGGTTCTCCTCAGTGGTTATCATGTCCGAGAGGTCCTTCAAGAAGGAAAATTCTTCCCCTAAAAGTGGTTAAAGGAGGTTTCTTAAACTGAATGAAACGCAGTGGGAAAAGGTAGAACAGAAATAGCCCAACTTCTTATTACACTGATTCAGATACCCGGTAGATCTAAGTTAAGTTCCTACTAAGATAGCAACACTGGATAAAATCCTGATAGTTCTGGGCTTATCTGGCATCGTGATTAAGGCTGCTTTTTACTGAATTGGCACTTTCTAACTTAGAAACTGGCTGCTTTTTCTGAGACTGTCAGAATCATCGACATCAGAGCTGGTAGCAGCCTTGATCGTGTAGGTGAGAGTTTACAGATTAAGAGCTTGGAGAGATCCCTAGAAGACATGTGGCCCAACTCCTTCATTTTACAGTTGAGGGAAGTAAGGTCTAGAAAATCTAAATGGGCTTGGCCAAGGTCTGCGACTGGGATCTGAAAAAGCAGAGATAGGATTCTGAACCTAGGCTTACTGATACTAAAGCCAGTATTCTTTCTACTTTCTTATGTTGCCTCTCTGAAAAAAAAGTTGCCTGGAGGTGTCAAAGAAATATATGCATTAACAGGTTCCTCTGTGAAAAAATGAGGTTTGATTTGATCATCTCTTCGGTTCCTTACATCAGCTCTAAATCTAGGACCCTCCTCTGTAGGTCAGAGGAATACAGGCCAGACTATCTTGGGTAGTTCAGTACAGGAACTAAGTCTAGATTGATGGAAGGTCTTTGGGGTCAAGAATAGGAAGGGAACGGGTGAGAAAGGGGAAGTTAAGAGTAGGTAAGAATACGGTTTGGAGGCTGAGGACATAACTAAGACTGAACTTCAAAGAGGAGTAATTGGGGGTGGAGGTGGGAAGGGGAGCAAGAACATCCTTCTCATCCTTTCTCCTTACTACTAGAGTTTCCATTTCAGAATGTACAACTAAAAAATAAGAGTAGATGGAAAGGAAGATGGATCGTCCAAGGGTGGAGATCATCTTGAAACTTATCTTCTCATTTTATAGATGAGAAAATGGGAGGGAGAGAGGTTGTAAACCAATCCTTACCTAATAGAAACTAGCTCTCAAACTCTGATTAGTTAGAAAGTTAAGTCAAATACATCCCTTTTACTTTAAAAATGTCCCTTTTAAGTATAAATTTGTTCCCAAAATTCTAATTTAACTATTTTTTAATATGTAAAGAAAATGAAATTCTTGAAGTAGCTAAGGAATCTAGTCATAAAGCCATGTTTTATTACCGGATATCTAGATAATTAAGGAGTTGATGAAACTGGGGAAAGAGGAAAACATTAAGAATCTCTTTAATTTCACTGAAGTTGATTCCAAGGCTTAATTCCCATTTTTCTCTACGTAGAGTGTAGAGAACACCAGCACCTGTCCCCCTCATAGATGTCCTCCTTCTAAAACTACAAGATCCTTCTTTTACTCTAATTTATCATCATTATTGTCACAGCCATTTAGAATGGTATGGTGCCATTTTCAACTCTCTGGAAATCTGTGTCTTGCATTTAAAAAAAGAATCAAATGACAATATTAAATATCAGCACACTTTAAAATTGCTTTGCATCTATTTACATATATTCAAATAACTGCATTTCAAGGTATGAAATATCACATTCAATTTTTAGGTCCCTGTAAGTCTCTAGGAGACTGCTCTGCCTCTTCCTCTCGTAAGAGCCCAGTGTGTATACGCTGCTCTTTCAGGCCTGGCTTTTCTTACTTTGAGAGAGATTTTTATTTCCTAGAGGTGTTTTCAGATCTATTTCTACTCATCATATTTGTCATCTTAATTTTATTATAACACTCCAGTGCATTAGTTTACCACAATTTATTCTGGCGTGTATTCCTACTGATCGACATTTAAGGACAAATCATTCTTCTATGAAAACGTCAAGAGAATGATTTTTCTCCTTCCTTTTGATAACATGTATCCTCAGGGGCTTATTCCCAAGACCATCATTATTGGGTCAAAGACGGGTATGATTATTTTCATAACTTCCATGACATGTCACCTCACTACAATCTCTTGACCTTGCAAATAAGCAATGCCCATAGTTATTAGTTTTATGGAAGTTGAATATGTAACCAAGACAACAGTGTTTTGATTAAAATCAAATGCTTTTATGTTAGCTCACGGTTTCTTATGTAGACTAAGGTAAGACAAAATAGCATAGTAGAAAGTGCCTTAATTGTTGTCAAAGGACCTGGGTTCAGATCATGATTCTTTTTACTTCTTCTGTGACTAGGAAAAATCACAACCTTTCTTGGCCCTTAATTCCTCATCTGCACAATGAAAGGGTTGAACCAGATGGTGTTTACCCTCCCTACCAGTTCTATATGTAAGGATCTATGACAAATTTAGAGATATGACTGATTAGAATACTCCAGCACTTGGCCATGAAACAAACACAATTTTCAGCTTTTTTTGACTTAATTATACAAAAATAGTTAACAGGAATAAATAGGTGCACACACGCACACAAACACAGAGCTACTTGTATAAAGTGATATAGTCACAGTTGATTAGCCAGGCTGTAGAAGGTAGAACTTGGAGAAATAGAAGGGAATTGCAAATCTGGCTTGATATAAAAAATACTTCCTCATAGTTACAGCTATTACCAAATGGAATACATGGTTCCTTCTCTCTGAAGGTCTTCAGACAAGGCAAGCTATTAGAAGGATTCCTATTCAGACAGAGACTGGATTATATGGACTATGGGGTCCTTTTCCAACTCCTGAGATATTGTGATTATGATTCTTTGATCTGGAAGTAATCCACAAAGACCCATGGAACAAAAAATCAACAGGCGTACCATCTTTCAAGCCTTCATATCCCATAGAGTGACGTATTTCCTTCAGGGTGGACCCACGGGCTCCCAGTTCCACCATTCCCATTGCGATAGCAATACTCAAAGGAGAGAAGAGAATGTTCTCATCTTCCCCAGTGGCCCGCAGATGATTATACACATTCACAGACAATTCTGCAATGGTTTCATCAGGAAAACTGGTGCTGAGAGCCATACTTGGCAGAATAAGCAAAGCCAAGAGTCCAAAGAAAGTCATGTTTCCAAGGTTTCAGTCTGAAAAACAAAGCACATTAGTCATGTAAAGTGAGACTCAAGTAAATGGAGGGCAGATAAAGGTGACAGATTATTGATTAAACACATACTGTGTGTAGGGAAAGAGCAAAAGAGCCAATGAAAACCATCCATTGAGAAGTTGAATGAACTTTTTGAGGAAAACAATTATTATGTCAAGAGACAGTCAAGTCCTCTCACTAGGGCAAGCTGAGCCCTTTTCAAAAAGAGCCACTGAGACTATGAGCCCCCACTCCTAACCAGGAAGCCAACAGAAGTCAGAGGAATGTCCCCCGAATGAAGTTAAATCTACTCTTTTGTCTATTGTTTGCTTAGTGCTGATCTTGGTCACAGACAACTATCTGACTTAGGGTTAGAGAATTCATCATGACTATACCTATAAATTTTATCTCATGATCTCTGCTAGAAACAAAACAAAACAAAATAAATATCCACACAGGGAAACTGCAAATTGAAGTGAGAGCAAGACTCAAGGCCCAAGAAAAGCAAGCTTCTGGGTCATTCTCCTTCCTGTACCAAGCATTAGCCACCAGCAACCAAATCCTTGCCAATTCCTTTGCCTCAGCCCAACACAGAAAGTCAGGCTCTTTAGAAGTACTGGCTTTAGGATTTGTAGCAGATATTCATTTCCTTGGCCTCTAGAAATCTCATTAAGGGTGACTTTAGAAGATCAACTGTTACTAATATAAAAAGCCTTTTTAAAAGGGCAGGATGCAGATCCTTTTTGAAAATCAAGCCAGTTGTGGCTGGAATCAGTGAGGATAATTACAAGCTTTAATGGCTTCTCCACAAATCCTCTGGGATTCCAGAGCATTCTGGCTGACCTTAGTTTCTGCTTGGGGAGAGGAGATCTCAGTGGCAGCCAGAACACAGATGACACTGACAGATCTCTTTAAAGTTTGAAGAGCCCTTTACCCACATCATCTCCTTTAGTAAGCGACAGCTTGGCCCAGTGGAGAGAACAGTTGCCTCAGGCTCTGGGTTCAATTCTTGTCTCTGAGACCTATAGGCTGTGTGACCTGGAGCATCTTCTCGGTTCTCCATGCTTCTCTCCCACATGGCAAGAGGTGGAACAGTCTCTTTACAAATTAAATCTCAGGCTCTATGCCCCATTCCTACTCCAACTCTATCTGAGCCTCACAACGACCCTGATGTACACACTGAAGGTATTATTAGCCCCATTTTATAGATGAAGAAAGTGAGGCTGCATGATGTTGAGATTTGTTAGTGATCACAGAAATGGAGGGAAAAGGCTGAAGATGAGCTTAACTTGTATCAGAAGCAGGAGTGAAGTTAAATTCCCCCCTAACTCCAAAATATGGCTGGTTTAAGTCATATAGATATGCAAAATACCAATCTCTATGCCCAATATAAACCTGGAAAAACCACTTGGTGGGTGGGTACCCTGAGGTAAGGGGGGTCTTGTTTTTCCCCCTCAGTCCTGAGGGTCCAGTTCAGTATGGTCACCTGGGCCTTAGGTTTCTCCCTTTGTCCAAGGAAGTCCATGTATGTGTGAGTGCGTGTGTGCATGCTAGTGTGTGTGAAAGACAGAGCAATAGAGAGCTGGAAGAAGAGACAGAGAGACAGAAAGATGGAAAGGAAAATAGGGAGGGAGGGAGAGAGAGAGAGAGAGAGAGAGAGAGAGAGAGAGAGAGAGAGAGAGAGAGAGAGAGAGAGAGAGAGACAGAGACAGAGAGAGACAGAGAGACAGAGAGAGACAGAGAGAGAGAGAGAGACAGAGAGAGAGAGAGAGACAGAGAGAGAGACAGAGAGACAGAGAGAGAGCCAGAGACAGAGAGGGAGACAGAAAGGGAGACACACAGAGACAGAGACAGAGACAGGGAATAGAAGAACAGAGACAGAGACAAAGATGGAAACAGTTAGTTAATAAATATTTGCTAAGCCTCTATGTGCCAGGTATGGGACTGTAGATACAAAGAAAGCTAAAAGACAGTCCCTGATCTCAAGGAGCTCACAGTCTACTGATGGTAACAACTTGCCAACCACCACGTATCGACAAGCTTAAATACAAAATAGGCTGGAAATAACTAAGAGAAGGGAGATTCTAGATTAAAAGAAGATCAAAAAAGGCTTCCTGTAGTGGTTGAGACTTCAGGGAAACCAGGAGGCAAAGATAAGGAGGAAAATCATTCTCCCCATAGGGGGAAGCCAGTGAAAATGCCTAGTATGGAGACAGAGAGAGATGGAAAGGGGGAAGGGAGAGAGAGGAAGACAGAAAAAGAGAGAGGGAGGGAGGGAGAAAGAGAGAGAGAGAGAGAGAGAGAGAGAGAGAGAGAGAGAGAGAGAGAGAGAGAGAGAGAGAGAGAGAGAGAGAGAGACAGAGAGACAGAGAGAGACAGAGACAGAGAGAGACAGAGACAGAGAGAGGAGAAAGGAGGGAGGAAAGGAGGGAAGGAAGGAGGAGAGACAGAGACAGAGACAGAGAGAAAGAATGTGTGTGTGTATGTGTGTATGTGTGTGTGTGTGTGTTTAATTATAACCAACTTCCATGGCATGTAATGTGTTTGATGCACGAGTCTTTTAACCTCTTGCCACCAGCACTCCAAAGCAATTTGTAAAGCAGTATTTAAAAGGTCACTTAGCAGGGAACATCGACATTCACTGTGGCTCAGCAGGGCATACGCACATTTAATACAGGGCCAGTATATTTCAAATGAGCTGCACAGCATGGAAATGCTGGGATTCTTTTATTCCCCAATACAAGGGTCAGAGAAGTCTCTCTCTATTTGTTCTTTTATAGTCTGGGTTTTACCTCTGCCAAAGGTTTGAGTTAAAACACAAACAAAAACAAGCAAAATGAAGACAAAACAAATGTCAGCTTTCTGCTTGAGAATTTCCAAGTTTTCCTTTCCCTTGAAGGTTTTCAATACATGTACTGAACCAAGGAACAAATGTTAAACAATAGCTCATCAAAAGACAGTAGAGAAGGGGCAGCTGAAGGGCACAGTGGATTGATAGCCAAGCCTGGGAATGTAAGATTCTGGGTTCTAATTTGACCTCAGATACCTCCTACCTGTGTGACCCTGGGCAAGTCACTTAACCCCCATTGCCTAGCCCTTACCACTCTTCTGCCTTGGAGCCAATACACAGTATTGATTCCAAGACAGAAGGTGAGGGTTTTAATTAAAAAAAAAAATTCCTTAATGACCTTTTCAAGGATCCCCCTCCAGCAACCTCAGCGTTTAGCAGAAGGTAGTGTCCTCTCCTTGCCACTTGATTTCTTTCCTTCCTCCCTTAGCATAAGTTCTCCCTCATGCCAGGAACGACTGATCTTCTCCTCACCTCGGACTCTCATTATCATGGTTTGGTATTTGATGTCCTTAATAAGTAGGTCTCAAGGCTTACTTACATCACTTCCTACAGGTGCTCCCACGTTCCAGCCAAATGCCCGATTTGCTATTCCAAATGCCACTATTTCATGATCATCCCTGCCTTTGTTCAAATTGTCCCCCATGCCTAGGAAGGACTCCATTCTCAGTGGACTTTGAGACTCAGCTCAGTGCTGACTTTTATACAGAGCCATTCCTCATCTCCCCAGTTCTTATGACACTCGTGCCAAACTAATTTCTGAGACAGAGAGAGACACATGGAGACAGAGACATAAAGGGGGGAGAAAGAGAGAGGCAGAGACACCCAAAGATAGAAAAAGAGGGGAGACAGACAGACAGAGAGAGGGAGGGATGAGAAAGAGACAGACACAGGAGAGGTAAGTATCGAGAGAGAAAGAGAGGGAGGGAGAGAGACAGAGATGGAAAGAGAGAGAGGAGAGACAGAGTGAGGGAGGGAAGGGGGAGACAGACAGACAGAATGAAAGGCAGTGAAATGAGGGAGGGAGGGAAAGAGAGAGAGAGAGAGAAAGAGAGAGAGAGAGAGAGAGAGAGAGAGAGAGAGAGAGAGAGAGAGAGAGAGAGAGAGAGAGAGAGAGAGAGAGATTGATTTGCATTGACTTCTTCGAGTATGCTATGTCCCCCTTGATGGATGTAATCTCTCTGAGGGCAGGAACTATTCTACTTCTGTATTTGTATCCCCAAATCCCAGCCTAGTGTCTATCACATAGGAGGCATTTTATAAGCACCTACTGACATGCTGAATTGAGTCTAGCCATGGAGATGCCAAGCAGAGAGGCCAAAGCTGAAGTTCTCTCTTCTAATTGGAATTTGATTGCCTGAGGGGATGGCGGCAGCTCCTTTGCTGTGTTCCCTCCTTTTGATGGAGTGTTCTCTCAGGATGATGGAGTGGTCCTGTCCCTGATATTTCCTTGATGCTGGCGTGTGAGGTGTGACTGGACAAGGACAGCTCTGTGTCCCAGCATAAAAGGTGGCGCCCTTGATTCTGTCCCATGATGGACGTAATTCCATAAATCGACAGGCAGGGTCCCTCGTCAGTCACAGATAATCAACACATGAGAAAATGAGTCATTGTGCTTTCCCACAGGCAGAAGGAGCTCATGCTGGCTGTCCGTTCTGTAGCTTCATTAATTTTGAATCACCCAAATGAGATGCCTTCATATAAGCACATTAATCAGGGAGAGGCATGCACAGGAGGAAGGAGCCCCTGCCATCGCTCTCTGGTACTTGTGGAAGAGTGGCCAGGATGGTTTGCCAAATCAAAGCAAACTTAGTGAACAAAACAATAAGATATCACGGTCAATCAATAAGTATGCATTAAGTGATTACCACCATGCCAGGGACTGTGCTAAGTGTCAGGGGGACAAAGGAAGAAACAAAGCAGCCCCTGCTCTTGGGGAGCTTAATTCTATTAGGGGAGAATCCATGTACACAATTAAATAGAAAATAAATAGAGAAAATTAAAAGAAAAGAAAAGAAATAAATAAAGGTGGCGCAGTGGATTGAGAATCAAAACTAGAGACAAGAGGTCCTGGGTCCAAATCTGGCCTCAGACACTTCCTGGCTGTGTGACCTTGGGCAAGTCCCTTAAACGCATTGCCTAGCCCTTATTGCTCAACCGCCTTGGGACCAATACACAATATTGATTCTATGTCCAAAGGTAAAGAGTTTTTAAAAAGAAAAGAAATAGATGCAGAATAAATGCAAACTACACTCAAGATGTAGAAAGTCCTTCTTCTTTCATGTTTCAAAAACTGTAATGCTACTTGGCACATTATTTAGTGGAGTGCAGGGTGGAGGGAGCTGGTTTAGAAACCAGGAGGAGCTGAGTTTGAGTTCTGACATGCTGGCTGCACAATCCTGGTGAATCCCTGAACTCTCGATGCCTGGTGCAGCCTCTGAAGACGTGTTCTTCATCCGTCCTTTCAAAGGACCAGCAACATCTTGGGTTGACGTCATGTCTGGTGAAATGGACAGAAGTGAGATGGAGCCGTACCAGTCACCGCCTCACTCTCTCTTCCAGAATCACTGACGTCCAGGGGCAGGAGAAGCCTCTACAGACCACAGGGGCGGAGAAGGGGCCAGTCTGCTGTGGTAGAGGAGTTCTTGTTGCCAGAAAATGCCAAGTCTAGTCCTCATCCTGACTCCATGTGGCCTTGAATTCTGGGATGATTACAGGATAATTACTGTTCTCGAACGTTTTTTATGGTTCATCAAAGATTTAATGAGGTGCACTATGTGCCAGGCACCCTCAGAGACATGAGGGATACACATAAACAGAACCAAAAACAAAACAGTTCTATCCTGCCTACTGATGAGTAAACTGAGTCTCTGACAGTGCTTAAAGTGACTGAACCAAGAACAGGTTAGGAGTGAGTGCTCATTCAGGACCAGAATCCTGGATGGCTACCATTCCCGCTTTACTAAGCTGCCTCATTTCAACTAGGAGGCAGTGCCAGCAGAAGGAGTGGGATGCTGGGCCTATTGTTAGAAAGACCCGAGTTCAAATCCCTCTCTCACAGGTGCTTGTTCTGTGACCCAAGAGGATAGCTTCTGTGAACTTCAGTATCACTAGAGAGAGCACCAGGCCTGGAGATGGGAAGACTCATCTTCCTGAGTTCAAATCTGGCTTCAGACATATGTCACTTAACCCTGTGTGCCTCAGTTTCCTAATCTATAAACTGAGCTGGAAAAGTAAATGGCAAACCACTCCAAAATCTTTGCCAAGAAAACCCCAAATATGTTCATGAAGAGTTGGTCATGACTGAAACTGAAAATTAACAACCCTTATAACTTATAAATAAATATATTAAAAACATTTAAGCTTCTAAGTTTAAAAACTTATGGCTTATAAAAACTTCTTAACTTATAAAAAATCACATGCCTCCAGTAGGTATATTATTTATACTTATTTATAAATTATATATAGACTTATTTATATATAATATATAGACTATGTAGAATATAATTTAATATGCAAATACTATTTATTATTAAATATTAAATAACAATAAATAATATATAGACTTATATGAATTGTATAGACTTATTTATAAATGATTTATGTTGTATATATTACATAATTATCTTACATGTACAACTATGCATATACTATTGAGTACTATAAATTGTGACATTATGAAATTTGCATAAAAATAGAAACCTAAAAGAATGAGATTATGCCAGTCAGTCAATAAACATTTATAAAGTACTAAATTCCTGAAAGGCTAAATGCTGGAGATAAGAAGAAATGAAAAAAAAAAGATGGTTCTTGCCCTCAAGGAATTTACAATCTAACAGGAAGAGACAATACACAAGAAGCTGAAAAGTGGGGAAAGGAGATGCAAGTCCTAATCTTCTCCCAACTTCCCTTCATTCTAATGCCTTCCCCCTCTTCCTGATCTCCCATTTATTCTGTATCTAGCTTCTTTTGTAGATACTTGTTTGAGTGTGGTCTCCCCACTAGATGTGAGCTCCCAGAGGGAGAAGATTGTCTTTTGGGGTAAGCCTGGCACCTAGCAGGCACTTAATGCTTATTGACTGAGTGAAGGAGGGAGGAAAAGTGCTAGCCCAGAGACACAAGGATGTCCTCCTTGGTGAGAGATGTGATGGCTGCTATGGAAGCCTTAAATGGAGGCTCTGGGAGAAGCTCTGGGATGTCTACTCCCAGCCTTCTCCAGTAAGAGGGAGGCAAGAGCCTCATAGGCATGTGAGCTTCAGAGATGATGTGATCCTATGGGAAGATGGGTTTCTAGAGACAATGAGGAAGTCTAGAACACTGGGAAATGATGAGATGGCTTCCTAGGGTCTCCTCCTTAATTGGGAGATCATGGAGCTCTCCATGTCCCTGCTTCACCTTCTCCAATCAGAGGGAGAGAGGGGAAAACCCTAGGGACAGAGGGTACCAAGGAAGTATGAGTTTCAGAGTGGATGTGATTTTTTTTTTAAACTCTTACCTTCTGTTTTAGACTCTACACTAAGTATTAGTTCCAAGGCAGAAGAATGAGATCCAGAGAGCTGGATGGGGAGGGGAGAAGAGGGAGGAATGGAGGAAAAGATGCTGGCCCTAAATATTCATGTGTTCCCTGCTTGGGGAATTGGAGTAGAGACAGAACCAAAGCATTAGTTTGGGATTTGGATCTTTTTTTTTTTGCTTTTGTCCCTGGGGTTATTTTTTTAAAGTTATGTGATGGGATGATTTGCAAACAGGGTCTTTAATATATTTGCCTTTTAGTATTATCATGATTTTTGTATCCTAATGCCTAATCAGTTTGTGTAAAGGTACCATTTGATGTTGAAAAATATGACTATTCTTTAATAATGCAATTCAGAAGATGCCATAAGTCATTCCAATTATTTTTTCCAACAGCCTGTTTAGCTTTATGGTTTCTTTTATGTTTATCACTGTAAGATTTACCCACCTCTGAAAAGGGAACATAAGTCTCTTACAATTATTGTGCTACTTATATATGTCTATTTGCCATTCAATTAACTTTTCTTTGCAAGTTTTGCCAATCGCCCATTTGTTGCCTACATATTTAATAATATCACTTCATTGTCTCTGGTGCATTGAAATATGACATTCTCCACATTTAAATCCCTTGACATTGTGAGCCTTTATTGCTGACTTCTCTGAAATCATAATTGAAATTTCTGGGATTTTTTTCGAGGGAAGAATAGGACATTTGTTCTGATGCCTCATTTCCATTATGTGTGTATGATTATTTTTAAATATATTTCTTGTGTACAGCATATTTTAAAATATAGTTCTTGTATGCACAAAGCATTGGGTTGTTTTCTTCTCCATTCTTCCAGTATATGTATTTATTATATAAGCACTGGGGCAGCCAGGTAGTGCAATGGATAGAAAGGTGGTCCTGGAGTCTGGATGACTTCTCTTCATGAGTTCAAATCTGGCCTCAGGGGGGCAGCTAGGTAGCTCAGATGATTGAAAGCCAAGCCTAGAGAGGGGAAGTCCTAGGTTCAAATCTGGCCTCAGACACTTCCTAGCTGGGTGACCCTGGACAAGTCACTTAACCCCCATTGCCTAGCCCTTACCGCACCAATACACAGTATTGATTCTAAGATGGAAGGTAAGGGTTTAAAAAAAAATATGGCCTCAGATACTTCCTAGCTGTGTGACCCTGAGAGACCATTGCCTAGCTTTTGAACTGATACACGATATTGATTCTAAGACAGAAGGTAAGAGTTTAAAAAAAAAAACAAAGGAAGGAAGTGGCTAGGGAACTACTATGTATCAGGGTCTGTGCTGAGAATTTTTCAAATATTTTATTTAATCTTCATATTAACTTGGTAGATGTTGTTATTGTCATCAATTCAACTCAGGAAATGAATGCAAATAGAGGTTAGGTGACTTGCCCAGGGTCAAACTACTAGTATACGTCTGGGGTCGGATTTGAACTCAGGTCTTCCTTATTCTGAACTCCTTAACTGGCTCCAAAAGTGTGATAGAGAAATGATCCAGAGACTTTAAAGGACAGAGCCTGGAAAACATGCAAAGGTTTCCATCCGCAGGGGACGGTTGAGGAGGTTTGGAATCTTGAGGGAAGAGGAGATTCCAAGGGGAGGCAGTTGATCTCTCTAGCTTGAGACAGCTAAGGTGACAGTCTGATCAGAGATTTCTCTCCTGAGCTATTATTCAAATTCCTCATTGAACCTAACCACCCACCCCCAAAGACACCAAGAATTGGGGCAGAAACTGAGAAGAATAAGAACAGCGCAAGAAGATCTCACACAGCTCCTGTGACACCCCAGGTCTGGACATTGGCTGGGCTGTGATAGATCAGGGGTCACAAACCTGAACCTCTCAGAGACCAGGCTGGCAAGTCTGAGTCTCTCAGTTTTGGAGGGAGGGAAAAAGATATTTTAGACAGACAGGAACTTCCTTTATCCTCTTTCCTATAAACTCCAACCTGCAGACATCTCGCTCATCTTAGCCCTAACCACAATTTGTTAGAATAAAGTTGTCAGTTATCCTAAATTGACTTCCTTGTCATATTGGAGAAGGAGAGAGCTGATTTCTCTCTCTTTCCCCAAGGGAAGAGGTTCACCCGTTAAATCAGTTATTAGAAGGGAGTAAAGAGAGGGATAGTGGAGAGACATATCTGAGGAAGACTGAAGGGGGAATCCATCTCACCCTCCTTCTACCTTCTGGACATTTATCATCAACTCTTTCTCCATTATACCTAAACCAACCCTCTAATACAGAGGCAACCATGTCAAGTGACTTGCCCAATGTCATATTGCTACCTAGAATAAGAAAAATGTATGGAGGTAAATCTCAGGTTCTACAATTAGGCACAAAAAGTAAAAAAAAAACAAACAAAATAACAAACTTTACAAGCATAAGGTTAAGGAGGAATAGCTCAACAAAAATTCTGATAGGATAACTAAGGGTTTTCATGGACTCTGAGTACACTATGAGTCAATAGCATGCTATTGAGGCTCAAAAAAGGGGGTGCATCAAGACCATCCAAAACAAAGGGGGTGAGAGTCCCAGGGCATCTGGCATTCCTCCCTGCTTAGACATACTCACTAGACGCACAGTGCCCAGAAAAGGATGCTTATGATGCTGAAGGGATTCAGTAGCCTTCACCATAAGATCAGTGAGAGACCTGGGAATCTTTAGCTTAGAGAAGACACAGACAAAGAGGCATGCCAGCTGTCTCATAGTATTCAATAGGCTGTCATGTGGAAGAGACATTCTATTTGTTCTATCTGGCCTCAGTGCTCAGAGGTGGGCGAGAGTTCCAGAAAGGCACATTTAAGCTGATTGTGGACAAAAACAAAAGCAAAAATCCTTTCTACCCCTTGGATCTATCTAAAAGGAATGGGTTGCCTCAGGAGGTAATGGATTTCATACTTCCTAGAGATCTTTTTTTAATTGTATTTAGTCAATTTAGAACATTATTCCTTGGTTACAAGAATCATATTCTTTCCCTCCCTCTCCTACCCCCACCCCTTCCTGTAGCCGACACACAATTCCATTGGGTATCACATGTGTCCTTGATCTGAACCCATTTCCATGTTATTGGTATTTGTACTAGGATGTTCATTTAGAGTCTACATCCCCAATCATATCCCCTCGACCCATGTAGTCAAGCAGTTGTTTTTCTTTGGTGTTTCTACTCCCACAGTTTTTCTTCTGCATGTGGATAGTGTTCTTTCTTGTATATTGTGGAGAAGAGAGAAATTACAAGAAAATGCAGCAAGACAAGAAGCTGGAGATTGACCATCTGTCAGTCAAATGAAGATTCCATTTGGAATGTGACTGGGAAACAGTTGGAGCCAAGAGCCAACTGCTTGACTGGATTTGAGGTCTTTGGGCTTTCTGGCTGACTGAAGGAAGAAGCTGGGTTTATCTCTGGAACTTGGGATAATCAAGTTAGAGGTGGCCTGGCTGATTTGAAGGCAGAAGAAGAAGGACAATAGTCCATAGTATCTCTCTCTGACTGGCTCTGTTTCATGGTAGTGACTGAATTGCCATTTCTCTCAATATCCTCCAACCTAAGATTCAGTGTAGATAGTAGGGAAAACCCTATTCTTCTTACCTTATCCTCTATCTTTCCTGTTTTCCCCAATAAACCCTTACTTGAGATGAAGAAGAGAAAGGAGTATTTCCTCTGAAACATCATAGCTTACCCTGAGTGACTTAGAAGGAGTCTGAAGAAGGGAAAAAGGGAAACTGAAGGGAAGAAAAGGGGAGGAAGGGAAGTATAAAAGGGAGGAGAGTAGGCAAAGGAAGATAACTACCTGATCTATTATCTAGTATCCATCAAAATATACACCCTTAAATATCATCTATTACAATATACCTCCAAGTTGTTCAGGATCACTGCATTGCCATTAATGGAGAAGTCCATTACATTCAATTGTACCACAATGGATCAGTCTCTGTGTATAATGTTCTCCTGGTTCTGCTCCTCTCACTCTGCATCACTTCCTGGAGGTTGTTCCAGTCTCCATAGAATTCCTCTACTTTATTATTCCTTTTAGCACAATAGTATTCCATCACCAACATATACCACAATTTGTTCAGCCATTCCCCAAATGAAGGGCATCCCCTCATTTTCCAATTTTTCTTGCTAGAGATCTTCAAGTGAAAGATGGATTCATTGTAGAGGGGATTCCTAAATGGGCTAAAATAAAAGAAATCAAAGGTCCCTTCTAAGTCCCAAATTCCAGAATTCATCAGAAAGCAAACAGACCCCAGTTTTCTTTACTTTTCAAGATCACAGTTTGGTCTTCTTTGGGTGACTGATTGGCTGGTGAATGACAGCTAGTCATTGTTATTCTTCATTTGATCCCTCTCTCCCCAAAAGATGATAGCTAAGATTCTTGCTGATTTCCCACTACATGTTAGTGGAACAAAACAAAGTCAACAGATTCCAAAACTACAGCTTTAAAATATCCCTTTTAGAAAATAAAAATTTCAGATTCTCTCCTTTAAGCTTATTTTTGACAAATGGTTTCATTTTACCTTGGCACCACAGCATCCATCAGATGGTAGGAGACTAAGTACCCTGGGGCAATGATCTGGCCTGTGGACATTATCTTTTAATTACAATGGAGGTTTGAACTTTATTCTGGCTGCTGAGAGTTCAGTCACAAAAATAATTTTACTTTCTCGCATTTCTCTCTTCCACTTTCCTCCTTCCCAAAATAGCATTTCTTGCCATTTTCAGTGGGATCCAAGGTAAGTGCAAAACTATGTTTTCTTCTTGGGCTTATTAATCGCCCAAATATAAGTATGGGTACACCTACAATTAGTAAGTTGCTTTGGGCTCAGAGAGATTTATTTACTTTTCTGTGATGGAAAAGTATGATCAGAGACAGAATTTGAACCCTGGTCTTTTGAGCTCAAGTCCAGCACTCTTTGTGTTATTCCATGCTACTTTTCATCTAGGTGTAGGTGGTCTTATGGAAAAGCAATGACCCATAAATCCACCCCCCCTCCCCACCCCGTATCCACTCTGGTATAGAGCTTCTCCAAACTCAGGCTAGAATTTAGACAACAGATATTCAGTCCATCCCTAAGTTTATACTTGAAGACCTTTCAGTAATTATCTGCCAAAGTTTCTGCTTTAGTTGTACAGACTTTGAGGAACCAAATTCCTACTCTTAAGAAGCCTTCAGGGAAAAAATAATAATAAACCTCTATTATAAGACCATCACCATCATCATCATAGCTATTTTTCATATGATGCTAAGGTTGGCAGAGTGTCTCGAGTAGATTATCACCTTTCTTCCTCACAATAACCCTCTGAAGGAGATGCTATTATAATCTCCAGGAAACTGAGGTTGGGCAGAGCTTTGGAGGTCATTTAATGCAGTCATCTGGCATTACACAGGAGTAACCTAATGCCTATATCGCTTGGTGATGGAGCCAAGGCATGGACACAGTTCCTCTCATTCTAAAGACCAAAGCCTTTTCTCCAGGATCATGGTGCCTTACAAACTTACAAACCTTTATACCAGTTTACAAAATATACAACAAATTTCCTCATTTGTTTCCCACAATGACTCCATAAAGTAGACAACTAAAGGAATCACACTAGAGCAGCTTTGCCACAATTGAGAAACTTCCACCCTGAGGGCTCTGCTCTCTATATAGGCAACTGCTGGACCAGATGACTCTTTCATAGGGGGTCCCCTAGGCACACTCCATCTCATCCCCAGCTCTGTGTTCTGGATTTTTTTCTATCATTCTCACTAGCCATCTTGGCCCCCCTGCTTGCTTCTCAGACTCCCTTTTGTAACTGATTAATCCCTGTTATAAATTAAGTTCCTTGAGACCAGGCACCGTCTTGTTTCATTATATAAATGTTTACCAGCCCTTTTCATAGCATCTGAGAAAAAAGTAAGCACTTAATAAATGGTTTGCCTATTTGTCTATCAATCTATCTTTCTGTCTATCCATTTCTCCATCTCCCCGTTTCTCTTTCTTTCTTTTTCTTCCTTCCTTCCTTTTGTTCTTTCCATCCTCTTTTCCTCCTTTCCTTCTTTCTTTCTTTCTCTTCCTTAGTTCCTTACTTCCTTTCCAGATGAAGAATTGACACCTAGGAAGGGCAATTTACTTGCTCATGGCTGGTTTGATAGTGTCAAAGTCAGGAGTCAAACCCAGGTATCTCCTGACTCCAGTTACTACATTCTTTCGGATTATACCATACTGTTGAATAGTTTCAGTTTTAATTTATCATTTAGTGAAAAAATAAATAACCTAAATTATTAAATGTATTTTAATACACATTTCGATGGGGCAACAGTTCGTAGAGATTGGAAGGCACTGGAATATTTGTTCCTTCTCTGACATTAAATTTTCCTGTGGCTCTTGGTGTACTTTGTGCCTCTGTAGAGGTACCAGAGTATCATCAAACTGGAACTGCCCTGAGAACCCTTGAAATAATGGGTGAGCATCCCCGGAGTGAATTCTTTGGCTTGGGTTTGGTTTTGGAATTTCTAGTAAAACTGAAGGGAATACTCATTTCCAGCATTTTCCTTGGGATTCAGGTTGGTTCAAGAGAGAAAATCTGACTGTCTGGTCTCCCTTGAGCCCAAATCTTGGTCTTGGAAATGCTCTGGGCTTCTCTGTAATGAAAGTTTACAGATTCTCCTCTCCTCCTCCTTCTCACCTACACAAAAGCATACTCAAGCTTTCCTTTAAGGGTATCTTGAGTCCTTTCTAGAATTCCATCAATTCATTAGAGATTTCTCCAGGTGCCAAAGCATAAGAGCTGTCCAAACCTCCAGAAATATCTCACTGTGATGAGAAAATCCCAAGTGGCTGGACATACCTAAAAGACAAATTTTCAAACCTTTGCAAGGGGAAAAAATAAGAGATACAGAATTTTGTAAAAAAAAAATTCTTCTATAGTAATTTCTTGCTAACCTTTTTCTAGGCAACTGATTTTTTTTTTTTTTTAAGAATCATTCATGAGATCAGAAGACCTGTTTTAGACTTCAAAGATGCTTCAGGCAAGGCTGAATTTTTGCTGGGGAAACAAAGCCAGTGCTGATTCAATGAGTAGAGCTGGATGGAGTCAATACCTTCTGGTAATGCTAGTGGGGCTTTTCTTGCAAGTTCTTAATGAACAATTCGCTCAGAGCTTTGGGAGGGTGTTTTCACATGTGCCAGTGAAGACTGCTCTTGGATTACAATCAGAGGAGCAGAACAAGTGACTGGAGAGGTCTGGAATCAAGTGAGTGGTCTGCCAGAGATTCAGTGCAAAATCCATCCCTTAGAGCTCACTTAATTAAATTGGCTGGTGAAAAACTTTTAACAAAAAATTAACATTTTACTTCTACTTTATTGCCCTTTCTCTCTTCTTCCCCCTGGAATAATAGAACTGTTTCCCCAACTCTCCCAAGGATTTGAGAAATAACCTGTTCTATGTCAGGGGATGATCTTGGCTTGAGTCCTAGCCCTGCTATTTATTACCTGTGTAACCTTGAGCAAGACCTTTAACATTTCTTGGACTCAGTGTCCAAAACTGTAAAATGAGAGGGTTGGTCTCAGATGATCTCTAAGGTCTCTTTAAGTTCTAAATCTATTGTTTTATTATTCTATAACAATGTATATAAATCATAGGTGCCTCAACCCCTCATTTGACAATCACTCAATTAGGTGACAAGTATTGATTAAATGCCTGCAGTGTTCTAGGCCCTAGGGATACACATAAAAAATAAAGAGTTCCTGCCAGATGAAGAAACTGAGGTTATGAGGTTTAGTGACTTACTGCAAGGTTTCATGGTTTGTTCCTGGCAGAAGTCCCAGGGCTCCTAAATCCAGGCAACTGGTTTCCAAATTCTATCCATGATTCTTAAATTTCTTCCCTTTCCTTGTTGACAAAGTAGATACAATGCTGGACTAGGAGTCAAGAAGAAGGTTCAAATCTGATCTTAGATGCTTGCTAGGTATGAGACATCAGTCAAGACACTTAATTTCTTGAGGCCTCATTTTATCTCATATATAAAATGAAAGCATTGGCCTAGAATTCTTTTAGGCCCCTTCTGGTGCTAAATTGATTTTCCCATGATCCTTTCTTGGTGTTTACCTTACTGGGGATTGGAGTATCTCTGTTGTACCACCAATCAGATAAGGGCAGAGTGGAGAAGATAGGCTCCAAATGAGGAGCCTGGTTGAAAGTCCTACAATCCCTATGATGGATTGGACTCATGGGCCCCTTTTCAGCCATAAATCTAAGATCCTAAAGGCTCAGAGAAAAAGTTGGGAAGTTTAATGATTTGAACAAAATTGGGGAATGTATTTCATCAAGGAACTGACTCTCAAGGTTAGCTGGAAACCAATATCTCTTCAGCAGGTCTATGGTCTTATTTTCATTTTAGACAAGCATCAAGGGTCTCATTTCAAAATTACTGCCAGCCCTGGAGCAACGTTTTATATTTTCATCAAAGGAGATCTCATATGTAGTCACCTAACATTTATTAATCTTTTTTAAAATCTTTCCCTTCTGTATTCAAATTGATTCTAAAAATTGATTCCAAGGCAGAAAAGTGGAAAGGGTTGAACAATGGGGGTTAAGTGACTTGTCCAGGGTCACAGAGCTAGGAAGTATCTGAGGCCAGATTCAAACCCAGGATCTCCTGTCTCTAGACTTGGCTGTCTATCCACTGAGCCACCTCAGTGTCCCACTCCAGAATTTTTTAAGCATCTACTGTATATAAGGCATATTGCTAGGGTTACAAAGAAAGCCAAAAGGCAGCCCTGATCTCAAGGTACTCATAGTCTAATGGGGGGGACCCATTCAAACATCTATGTACAAGCAAGATACAGACAGGGTAAGTTGGAAAGGCACTAAGATTGAGGCCTGGGAAAATCTTCTTGTGGAAGATAGGACTTTAGTGGAGAGATGGCTGGTGGGGGAGGAGGAGGAGTCAGATAACAGGTGAAATACGGTGGACCAGCAGATGAAATGTGCACAGTGGGGAGATTAACAAGGATGTCAGTCACTGGCCCCTGAATCTGGTGGAAGCGGGTGTACAGTGTAAAAAGAATGGGACGGTGGGAAGCAAGTAGATGATGGGGGCCTTTCAGAACTACTTTGAGGAAACAGGGCACCCTCAGACTTAGCTAAATAAGAAGATGACACGGTGAGCTCTGTGCTTTGGGAAGACCAAATTTCCAACAGAATTGAGGATGGACTAGACTGAAGAAGAGCATACAGGTGGGAAGGAGTCTATTTGGGGAGGGGGGCAAGACTAAGGTGATGCAGGCCCATACCAACCACTGGGCTGGAAGAAGCCTAGAAAACAATTAAATGCAACCCTCTCATTTGACAGATGAAGAAGCTGAGCCCTAGAGAGATGAACAAAATTGCCTAAGGCTACAGACCTAATTAATGACAGTGACTGGACAAAAATTCCAGATCTCCTGATTCCTAAGATGGCATTCAAAAACAAAACAAAACAAAGCAAGTACTTCCTTAAAATCTGTTTTTTTTAAACCCCTATCTTCTATCTTTGAACCAATCAAGGCAGAAGAATAGTAAGGGATAGGAAAGGGAGGTTAAATGACTTTCCCAGGGTCACCCAGATAGGAAGAGACTGAGGACAATGAACCCAGGACTTACCTGGCTCTCAATCTACTGAGCCACCCAGCTACCGCTCTGTCCCTATTTTAAAATCTTAATGCTGAACATCAATACAACCAACCAACTTAACAGCTATTTACATTTTTAAATTAATTTCAAAATATCAAGTATCAAGAGTGGAGTTAGGCCCTGGGGTTTAGAAAGCCTAGTAAAAAGAGTACTAGGTTTGGGGCCAAAAGATCTGGGTTTGAATTCTGGTTTTGCTATTTTCTACCTATCTGACCTTGGGTAAATGGCTTAATTTCTCTTCAATTTATTTATCTGGTCTAGAAAAACAGGAGTTTTGACTAATGTCTATGGTCTCTTCCAGCTCTTATCTGAACTAGCCTTAGACTAAGGAGTCACAATTTCAGGTGAGCCTACAGAACTTTTATAAATCCTTTGCATCTTTCCCTTCAGTACCAGCTTTCATGTCTCCTTTCTCTTTTCAATGGGTCTTCCATACTGTGATTTTCAGTGAAGTCTCTTGAAAGACTGATATCTTAGTTAGTGTGAAGTTGCCATATTTATTGTTCAGCCATGTCCCAGTCTTCATGATCCCATTTGGGGTTTTCTTGGCAGAGGTACTGGGGTGATTTGTCATTTTTCTCACTAGCTCATACTACAGATTAGGAAACTTGAGGCCAAGAGCATGAAGTAACTTGCCTAGGGTCATAGAGGGAGTAAGTATCTGAGACCAGATTTTAATTTAAGTAACCCTAACTCTAGGCCCACCACCAAAAGTACATCCTGTTTACAGGGTGTGGACAAGTGATATGGAGAAGGAAATAGAGAGCCACTTTAGTATCTTTGTCATGAAATTCCCAAATGGGGTCAAAAAGAGTCAGATATGACTGAAAAATGACTGAACATATAAGGGATAAAACAGTAAAAAATAAGGTATTTTTAAAAGTCAGCTATATATGTATTTGAAATCTTCCCTGAAATGAGAAAATTATAAAAGTTCTCCTTCTTGGCTACAGCTAATCTCAAATGACAGAGTAAACATCTCTAGAATGAAGCATCAAAAGGATTTCATCAGCTCTTTTGTCAACAAAAAACCTGAGCTAATTCTTTTTTTCTCCCATAGTCTCCAATATTGTGATATCATTAGAGGGCTTCTGAGTTGCAGAGTAGATAGAGGGTTGAACCTTGAGTCAGAAAGACCTGAGTTCAAATCCCATCTCAGACACCAGCCTTAAGACTCTGTGGAAGTCACTTCACTTCTGCCTTTCTCAGTTTCTTCATTTTCAAAATGGGAATAATAATAGCAGGTATTTTATAACTATCAAATGAAATGTTTGTAGAGCTCTTTGCAAACCTCAAAAGCACTTTAGAAATGTGCCAGCATCATCATCATCATCATCATCATCATCATCATTATATGCTGTTATTATTATTATTATTATTAACTGATAGTAGGATGTATTTTATATTAAGAAGGAATACCAATCTGCCACATGAGCTTTCACAGAGCAAGTGTTGGTGAGCCAACGTTTATGTTGCGGAGCACAGGCCAACAAGGTATAAAAGCTCAGAACGAAAGAGCTGTCATCCCTCCTCTGTGATGTTCACACCAGCCTGTGCCTTATAGCCACAGCTTGGGGAAGTGTGTGGGAGGATGTGCCCAGGGACTTGGCTGATTGTTAGTATTGTGAGGAGAGATGAAAAGAAGGAAGGCAGGTACAAAAACAGAGAGGAAGAGCTGTCCTTGGGGGTGCCGGGGGGGGAAGCAATTTTCTGCACAGAAAACAGAGTAGGTGTTTCACAAATGTCATTTATTATAAGAACAGAATTAATATGGATCTTCATTAATCGTTTTATTTAGTCATTCATTAACACTTCCAAGAGGATGCTTCTTCTTGATCTAACTTCATCCCTGATGCTGATAAGAGGGAAACAAAGTCAGAGGAGGAGGACCAAGAGAGATGATGGCATTCATTTTAGCCTGGCTTAAATCATCCCAAGGAGATAAGAATCTATCCCATTTACTGAGACCTCCAGAGAAGAAAATTCAATTATTTCCCTCTGTAACCTGTTCTAATGGTTAACAATCTTCTCCACATTCAGAGATATTCTCCTCTATCTTCCCCAGACTTGCATGTGGCTGGTAAGCTGATTTCTTATCATCATTTCAGTATAATAGGAAAGCTGCTTTAAGGTTCCCACTGTCTACACTATTGAGGAAAGTTCTTTTTTTTTTTTTAAGAGGGGTGAGGTGGCTCAGTAGATAGTCACCTGGAGATAGGAAGTCCTGGGTTCAAATCTAGCCTTAGACATAGCCTCCAATGCCTAGCCCTTATCACTCTTCTGCTTTGGAACTGATACACAGTATGGAATCTAAGATAGAAGGTAGGAATTAAAAAAAAAAAAGATTATACAGGAAGGGAAAGGAAGAGAGCAAACATTTAAGTGCCCAGTATTTGCCAAGCACTATGTTAGGTATTTGACAAATATTAACTCTTTTGATTCTCAAACAATTCTGGGAGATAGTTATTTTTAGCTCTACTTTGTAGCTAGGAAACTGAGGCAAACAGAGGTTAAGTGACTTATCTAGGTCACATAGCTAGATTGTGTCTGAGGTTACATTTGAACTCAAGTCTTCCTGACCCCAGGTCCAGCACTCCATCCAATGTGCCACCTGGCTCCTCCTAGCTTGGTATTGTTGGCACCTGAATTAGCTGTCTTCCATATTGTATATATTCATCATATTCATCATCTTTCCCCTACCCAGTCCCACTTCTCAATCAATTTCTATAACTTATAATCATTTGACCACCTCAAGGAGTTGTATCCCAAGTGATAGGATGTCCCTGAATCACTGGATCACAGATTAGAGCTGAGAAGAACCTTTGAAATCTTCATGGCATGGAAGAAAGAACCCTGGCATGGCATTGTCAGAGAACCTGGGCTAAAATCCAATCTCTGACATTTCTTTTCTATGACCTCGGAGAAGTTACAGTTTATCTCCCAGGGCCTTAGTTTCCTCATCTGTAATATGAGAGGATTAGAAGAACAATCACAATGATTTATTGAGTGCCTCCTCTTGCCAGGCCCTATGCTAGGAATCTTAAGAGAAATACTGAAACAATTCCTACTCTCAAGAAGCTTATTAAATGAACTCTGAAGTACCTTTCAGCTCTGTGGACATCAAGTTCAACCTCCTCACTCCTTCAAAGCAGGGACTAGCTTTTTGGTTTTCTGCCTTTGTATCCCCAGTACTCAGAACAGTGTCTGGTCCAGAGTAGGCACTTACTAAATGTTTGTTGACTTGACCTGTCTCATTTTATAGATAAGGAGCCCAAATCAAATGATTTGACCAAAGTAACACAGATAGTATATAAGGAAGAAGAATAATTTTAACTTAAGTTCTCTGACTTCCAACTCAATGTTCTCTATGTCGCATCATGATATTTTTCTATTATGGAATAAGACATATTTCTTCTTAGACTTCTGGGAATTTTAAAAAATGGAGAATTATAAAATGATCATGTTAATGTAAATATTAATAATACAGAAGTAGGTCTTGATCAATGACACATGTAAAACCCAGTGGGATTGTTCATTGGCTATGGGGGAGGGAGAGGAAAGAACCTGAATCATATAACCATGGAAAAATATTCTAAATTAATTAATTATATAAATTTTTTCAAATAAAAAATGAAGAGTTATAGTAATAAACAAAACAGAACAAAATATTTGTATCAGATTTCTTAGTTAAGTGTTGAATATTCAAGCTATGCAGAAGAGAAAGGTATAAGAGCAAGAGCTATTTTCAAATTGATAATTAGTCCTATTAACGATCATCTTAGAGAATGCTCCAAATCACTAATAACAAGAAAAATGGAAATCTAATTAAACAAGAAGTTTTTACCTTATGTCCAGCAAACTGACAACGATGCCCCAAAATAAGAATAGTTAATGTCATAGAGGCTGTGGAAAGATAGGCAAACTTGTGTATTGTTGGTGGACTTGAGTATTTAGTATAACCATTCTGGAAAGCAATTTGGAATTATGCAAATAAGAAACTAATATATTCATTGACTGAGAGATTTCAGTGCTAGGTATATAGTTCAAAGATCACTGGCAAAATAAAAAAAAAAGAGCCTCTTCATACACTAAAATATTTAGAGTGGCTCTTTTTTGAGACAACAAAGAACTATAAACAGAATAAATGCCTATAAGTTGGGGAATAGATGTGATAGAGACATGAAGAGAGAGAGGTTTTGCAGGATTTGTGGGCAAAGATACAAGGCTGGAGACCCAGCTGTCAATCAAGAGAAATTTCCGATGGAATGTTCCTGAAAGTGGCAGTTGGGGTTTGCTGGCCACACTGAGAAGAGAAACTTGGCTTTGGAACTTTGTCTCTGTCTCTCTGACTCTGGGTAGTTTAAGCTGATAAGAAAAAGAAACTTGGCTTTTGAGTTGGTGGTCTATTTGAGAATTGAGCTGGCCAGGAGAAACTGAGAGACTTTGAACTTTCTTTTTTCTTTATGGGTTTGAGCTGAGAGACCTTCATGATTTTGTGAGAAAGAAGAAACAAGATTTAAAAGGCTGTTGTCCTCCATCTCCCTAACTATCTAAGAGTCACAGTTTGTGACTGGACTACTTTCTCAATCCTTCATTTAGATTAGGGACTTCCTCATCCCTCTTACCTCAATTTCCCATCCTGTTATCCCAATAAACCCCTTGACTGAGAAAGCAGCTAAAGTATCTTTATAGTTCACTCAGGAGGGAGGAAAGAAGCAAAAGGCTTCAAGAAGATTGGGAGGTGAGGGAGGCAAAAGGGAGAAGGTTGGTTAAGGGAGGGAGTGAGGGAGGAAGGAGGTTAGGAAATAGATTGATCCATCAGCTATCAGTAGGTAAACCCTAGAGCAGACCCCAGAGCATTCCCTCGTAGGGCAGTATCCCCTGTGTGCCAGTATCCCTGGTGGCATCCTTCAGCATTTCTCATTCCTACCTCCATTATAAATAAGCAGCCTCAGGTTCCTGTAGCAGTTCTCTCTAGTCACAGCCAGCCAGAGAAGAGCAGTCATTGTAAGAAGAAACAATTTCCCCATAGTTTACATTCTTTATTTCCATCAGTAGTAGTTTCCCCTTAGTTTACTTTCAAGAGGTAATAGTTTCCCTCAGTTTACCCTTCTCTATTTCAACAAGTAGTAGTTTCCTCTTCAGTTTATTATTCTATTTCAAGTGGCACCCCAGATGGGACCCGAAGTTCAAAGTCTCTAAGTTTCTCCTGGCCAGCTCAATTCTCAAATAGACCACCAACTCAAAAGCCAAGTTTCTTTTTCTTATCAGCTTAAACTACTCAGAGTCAGAGAGACAGAGACAAAGTTCCAAAGCCAAGTTTCTCTTCTCAGTGTGGCCAGCAAACCACAACTGCTACTCCCAGGAACATTCCATTGGAACATTCTCTTGGTTGACAGCCGGGTCTCCAGCCTTGCATTTTGGCCACAAGTCCTGCAAAACCTCTCTCTCTTCATGTCTCTATCACATAGGTAAACCAACTTTGGTACACAAATGTAATGAAACATCCTTGTGCTCTAAGGAATGAATAATATGATGACTGTGGAGAAGCATCAAAAGATTTACATAAACTGATGAAAAGTTTATATCAACAGATCCAGGAAAACTAGAGTGTAAACTGAAGGAACAACCATAAAACAATTCAAATGGGCTGCTGTTAAATTTTAAAGAATAAGGTTGGCCTCAAAGAGGAGATAAATAAAAGGAATGCTATCCCACTTTGTAGTGATTAGGACACTGAATATATGGTTATTTTTTTTTTTTAAATCCTTACCTTCCATCTTAGAATCAAAAGTGTGTATTGGCTCCTAGGCAGAAGAGTAGAAATGGCTAGGCAATGGAGATTAAGTGACTTTTCCAGGCTCATACAACTAAGTATCCAGGGCTAAATTTGAACCCAGGATCTTCTGTCTCTAGTGGTCTCTTAGCCCACTGAGCCATCTAGCTGTCCATCCCCCACCCCATTTTTAAAATATATTGACGGGCTTTGTTGCAATTCCTCCTCTTGACTGTTATAAAAATTCCTTATTATAAAGGAAGGAGAAATCTACAGGAGGAAATCTAGACAATGCAAAAAACAAAAATATCAATTAAACTGATTTGATTAATATCATTTCTTAAAATCTCTTTTTAAGTGATCACAAGTTCTCTCTGAATATATTTTGGGATGCTTTTGTTTTTGTTTTTTTAATTTGTCCCACTCTCATCCCAGACATGAGTCAGTGCCTACAGATGTGAGCAATCACAGAGAAAGCAGATGATGGCTATCTTGCTTCTCAGGATGAAGCTTTTTTCCCCTGGCCAATCAGCTCTTCAGAGAACAAGTGAATGAGAGCTACTCCATGCCTTTCAGAGTCATGTATTTTCAGGGCTCTCACTTTACACATGACATAATTAGAACTCCAATTATGAAGGCAAACTGATTTTAAGGTCTGCTTAGTTGGAGAGTAAAGTGTAAGGCAGTGGGGATGGACTCATTCCTATTAGTACCTTGAAGAATGTAAGTGAGAAGGTAAGAGATGAAGGATGTCTGTAAAATCCTAATGGTAAAGCTTTGGATTTAAGGAAAAAAACAGATATGTTTCTATTGAATTATCTAAATACTAGGATATTGAAACAGTATGAGGTTTGTTTGTATCTTTCTTAAGCAATTTCACACTCTAAATCCTATTGATTTGTGTCTCTTCAGATATTTTGATCTTATCTCTTCCTGATGGATTAAAAACTCTCATAGTGCAGAATATAGCTACAAGCATGGAATTAAACAGAAGGACCCCTAAGTATCCAAGAGAAGAACAATGATCATGCACCAAACTAGACCACACTCTCTGAAAGTTTATTAAGGTTCTCAATCTGAGCTTACGTAGTCTTGTTCCATATCCAATTCTATAAAGCTTGATTATTTGGTTTCCTAGAAAAAAATCTAAATTCAAAGAAAAAATGTATCCCAACTATTTACTGCAGCTAATCATTGTCCATCACTCCCCTCCTACACTCTATTAACTCAACAAGCTGGCTTCTATTTCTCCCTAGACATTCCATGTCTCATTCCCCATCTCCATGCCTTTGCCCTGGCCAATGCCATGTGTCTAGAAGGAGCTCCTTCCTCACCTCTTCTTCATAGAATTATTTTTCCTCCTTTAGGATGCAGCTCCAACACCACCTTCTACATTAGGATTTCCAAATCTCTCTCAATTGCTGGTTCCTTTCCTCTCTATCCAACTTGGATTTAAGTAGCTCAGATTAATATGTATTTATTCTCTTTATATTTCTTATGAAACTTCTACACATACCTATTGTTCCCCCATTAGAATATAAACTTCTTGAGAAGTGAGACTACTTCATTTTTGTATCCCCAACTCCTGGTATATAGTAGGTGCTTAATAATTGATTATTGATTGATTGATCCTTTCACCAAATCCAAAACCTTCGAGTCAAATACCAGCTCTGTGATCAATCTTCTGTAAAATAAAAGTGTTGAATTGGATGGTCACCAAAGTCCCTTCATATTTTCCATTTATGATTCACTTCAACCTACTTCCTTCTAATCAGTGATCTCGCAGGTGCCCCCTTCCCCATTCTATGAATCTTTGATCTCTCCCTTTCTACTGGAGACATAGATAGCAAATGGCTGAAGGTCAATTTGAACTCAGGTGTTTGAACTCGTAAGTCCAGTTTTCTTTCCTGCTATGTCATCTAGCTGTCTAACTATTTACTCTTCAACTTCATGTGATCAGGTTTTCCTCTCTTTCTACTGAAATTATAATCCCCAGTGACCTTCTGATCACCAAATCCAATGGTCTTTTAATGGACCATATTGTCCCTAGTCTCTTTGCTCTTATGATACTATTGATTGCCTCACTCCTATTAGAGATGGTTCAACACACACTCCTGGGTCTCCTGCTCCCTATCTAATCCTTCCTTTTCCATCTTCTTCAGCGATATATCATCCTCTTACAAATCCTGATCCAAGTGTTGCCAAGGGCCTGTCTTCCTCTCCACACTCTCCCTCATCTGGACCATTTAAATAGCCTTCTTCTAGGTGTTCCAAACCCTATTTTCTTGCCACTAACCAATTCATTATTCAAATGACTCCCTTAAATGTTCTCTTAGGCACAGATCTGGTCACATCACTCCTCTATTCAAAAAAAATTCTCAGTTGCTCCCTGCATATGCCAGATTGTAACTACTCTGTGTGTCACTCAAACCATCTACCTTTGGTGCATCTGACTTTTCCAGTGTTTTTTCATACTAAACTTTCCTACCTCTTCTATGGTCCATCTACACTGGACAACCCTCCCCTGTCTACCAAACACACACACACACACACACACACACACACACACACACACTTATGCCTAGAATATCTCTTTTCTCTCTGTTCTTTTTTGTTTTTTATTTTTTTGTTTGTTGAGTCATTATCCAGTCTTTTAAAGTCTAACTCAAATGTTCCCTCTTTTAGAGACTGGAGTAAAAGGAGAAAGAGGGGGACAGAGAAAAGGAGAAATAAATGGCCAAAGAACTAGAAACACATACAAAAGGATGTTACAAAATTCAGGGTAATCTCCCTTGGAGGGGGGTGGGTGATTAGATGCCTCAAAAGCTCTTGGAGAGAGGCAGTGAGAGAGAAACTATTTATCAAACACTTACTATGTGTCAGACACCATTTCAAATATTAAGGAAGGAAAGCAAGCAAGCAAGATCATCCTTGCCCTCCAAGAGTTTACATTCTGATGGAGAAAGATAAATGCAAGGGAGGGAGAATATCTGGGGAGAGCCTTGGAAGTCTGGCCCCTGGCTAAGATCATGCTGTGGCTCATCTGTCAGAGTTGGGGGAGCCCAGGTCTGGGTCTAAGGTGCTGGTGGCAGGACATTGGTGAAAGGGAAGGCAGTATAGTAAGAAGGAGCCTAGAAAGTAGATTAGTGATGTTAATAATTATTATTTTTAAAGTTTTATCTTTATTTTATTTTAATAACAAATTTCCCCATAAGTTTTCCAAAGTTATATGATTGTTAACAATTAATAATAGCTGGGGGAAGCTAGGTGGCTCTGTTGGATGGAGAGCCAAGCCTAGAGACAGAGGGGTCCTGGATTCAAATCAGATCTCAGATACTTTCTAGTTATGTGGCCCTAGACAAGTCACTTGCCTAGCTTTTACCCCTCTTCTGCCTTGGAACCAATACAAAGTATTGATTCTAAGGTAGAAAGTAAGGCTTTAAAATAACAATAATAAGAGCTGACATTCATATAGAAGTGTTTTTATCACTTTACAAATGGGGAAACAGGCTCAGGAGGGCCCACTGTCGCTCAGTGAGAAGCCGTTGAATATCCCTCTCTCCTGGCTCTTACCACTAAACTGTGACACCTGTCTCCCTTCTCCATCTACCTCCTGCCTACACAGAGAGGCTCCAAGGTTTATGCACACTGAATTACTAAAGAGAGAATTTACCTTGAGGTATTTACAATGAAACAGTTATCTTGGTTTATGCCCTTGTCACAGAGTAACATGGCTACATGTCAAGCTTAAAAATTGTTTGATTTAAGGTAATTATGTTAGCAGTATGGAATTATGTTCCTATTTAAATTTGCATGACTGTTAATAATTACGGCCCCTGACACCATCTGTTGATTCCTGCTGCTGCTGTCTGTGGCAGCGGGGTTCTCGGAGGTCAATTTCATTTTTGTTGGCACTCTCGATACGCTGTTTCACAGTAGTTATCCATTAAAGCGAATATTTTTAAATTGCTTACTAGATTTTTTTTTATCAAAGACACAAGGAAATAAAAGACGTCTCATTAAAATGTTAATTAATTTTGTTCTTTTTTTTTAAGGATGGGAGTTGAAATATTATAGCATTTAGAATTTAGTGTTATTTGACCACGACAGTTTAGTATAAGTTATTGTTGTGGTATAAAGGAGCAATCGATCTCCCAAAGCTTCACATTAAGAATGACAATGTTTTCTAAACAATGTATACTCATTTAAATGAGATGAGAATGAGTACCAGATAGAATAATAAAGTTATTCCTCTCAAAGTAAAACGTTAGTAACATGGTAAGATTCAATTAGGCATATAACCATTGTGACAATGGACATTTCCAGGTAAAAGTTCAAGATTATAATTCTAATAAAGAAACCAATTTCTAATTGATTCTTTGCTGGGGGACCTGTACTTTTCAGCAAAGATCAGAAGATCAAATTTGAAGGAAGGAGGGAAATGAGAAAATGCCTGGGTTGGATTACAGCTGTTCCAACTCAATCTGTTAAGCTAGCCATCACTGATGGATAATTGGCACATAGACTCTAAACTATTATTACTTCTTCAAGAAGTTCAATCATCACAAACAATCCCCATAACAAAAAGGTCAACACATTCCAGAAACTGCTACAGCAAGGAAACACCATCTCCTTGCTAAAGGAACAGGCATGGCAGCCAAAGGCAACATTAGTTTACAAAAAGAAAGGTCATAAAAGACTATGAACATGAATAACTCACAAAACAGAAAAAAAGCAATAAAAGAGTTTGCCTTGAGATTTAACTAGATGAAATCATCTGTAGAACAAATGAGGAAAGCAAACAGCGGAAGCTCAAAATGGGGCACCATGTCCTCCTTTTGTTGAAATTTTTTGTTGTTCACTTTTGTTGGAATTTTCTTGGTTTGCCATTTCCTTCTCCAACTCATTTTACTGAGAAAGAAACTGAGTCAAAGAGAGCTAAGGGACTTGCCCAGGGTCACACATCCAGTAAGTGTCAGAGTGCAAATTCAAACTCAGGAAAATGAGGTTTCCTGACTCCAAGCTGGGCATTCTACCACTGTGCCATCTAACTACCCTTTAATGATATAAGTGACTCCATCTTGTGATCAGGCTCCATTTGATAATAAAATGAACAGTCACAACCACGTCCCTATATCTAAATTTATATTCACTCCAAGTCATATGTTTAAGTTCAACCATAGAGGAAAAAAAATATTGCTTTGATCATTCCACCAGGGTAACAACAGATGAGGAAATCCAATCATTCCTTGAAAGAAACAAACTGCTCTAAACAGTTAATAATCCTGCCTTATTTTCTTTCATTTTGTATTATATATACTAGTATGAGGTGGCTTTAATCAAAGCCCTCATGGCTGATAGAAAGAACTGTTGGAGGAAACTGTCAGTCAACTAGTGTTTCTTTTATGTTTAGAAACATAAGTTAGAAACTAGTTTAGAAAAATAGAAACATTAGAAACATCGTTTAGAAACTAGTGTTTCTATTATGACTTGTTCCGACAATGTTCTTTAAATTTTAACTGTACCCTTAATGGTGAGTTATGAGGTTCTTCCCTCACAAGGGCAACAAACAAGGTATCAAGGTGGTCCAGATTCAATGGTCTTTTACAGTAATTTATTCTTATCAGTAGCAATAATGGAACTTTCAGACCAACATACTATATGAGGAAGTAATGCCACTTAGGAAGATAAAGTTAAGAAAGTGGTCAGACCTGACCAAAATACAGAAGAAATCTAGACCAGAAGGAACACAACTTTAAAGGCTGCTCCAAGGCTCTCTTACAGAGGAATAAAAATATTGCTGATGGTGTTTTGGGAAAGGAGGAGGGGACAAGAAGAGAAGGAGAAGCAGAAAGTGGAAGGAGACGGAAGAGAGAAAGAGGCAAAGGGCTTATGTAAAATCAAGGCTATTTCGATGAAAACACAAAAAAGAACAAGGCAACATTTCACATACAACTCCTTACAACACACTGGATTTTTAGTGCCACAGTGGGTAGAGACATATAAAGAAGAGAAGACCCTTTTGTGTTTATTGATTTTTTAAATAAGCATTGATTGGGTAAAACAAAGTGAAACCTCGAAGCCTCTTCACAAAAAGTTTTCCCCACATATTCATTAAAAACAGAAGACTATGACAGATGGGACTCCTGAGAAAACCTAGTTCCATGATTTCCTGAGTAGAGATGTCAAGTGAAGTATGAAAGAGGGAAGACATATGTTTGCCTAACTTGTTTGCTACTGTTAGGGGAGATGTCCTGCAAAGAAACCCAGCGAAGGAGAACTTCTCCAAATATTCATTTTCATTATTGAAACTGTATAAAAATCAAATCCTGGAATATGAAAAAGCTTCCTTAGTGAAATTCACAGCAACATGAATGAGATCAATCTAAATATTCACTCTGGGAAAAGAACATGGATGGATAATATATACTGCCTACACAACTTGCAGTTGAATGGAAAATACGTGGAAATTCATCCACGAGTATGAATATCTGAGATAGACATTAGACGTAAACAATGAAGTGGACCAAGAATTCAATTGTGGAAAGAGATCAGGCTAGATTGTATTTTGGAATCTGGGTGATGCTTTCAATGCTTCCCCTTCACTTGTTAACAGAACAGCAGATTTTTTAAAAAATGTCAACATTTCTTCCAGTGATACTAAGTGGCTTCCAACCATAAAACACTAAAACTGCATTAACATTAAAATTAAAAATAGTCCAAAGGGAAAATGTAAGTATGCTCAGTGGGTATAAAGAGGCTACAGTGAATGACCCAGAATGCTTCAGGCACAGTAAGTGGTATAGACCACTAAAATCTATGAGGCTCTTTACCTCAGAAGAGAATCAGAATTGTAAAATGTCAGAAAACAACAGTGAAAAATTGTTTCTACATGGAATTGAGAAAAAGAAAGTTTAAAAAATTAAAAATGAACAAAAAACAATGACAACAATGACAAATAAAGTAGGGTTTTTAGAAAGATTTTTGAGAACACAGATGACTAGAAAAGAGGGAAGTCAGTGATGGAATGAGAAGACAACAATGGATAGATAAAGCAGATCTTTACTCCCAAGACACTGAGGGAAGGCCTCCTGCACATAAGGTAGACCACTTATCAAAGACTAATAGAAAATATGGGCAAGAATTAGAATGAAGAGGGCTTAGGATCTGACTGTGTTGGGATCAGTGTTGGGAATACCTACACCAGTGTATTTTGTATTTGTATTTCCATTGTTCAACAGTGCACATTACATTTTATGTAGTTAATAAGTGCTTTTTATTCATCAGAGTTCTAAAATCATCAAGTGGAATTCAGAACCACTTAAAGGGAAAATCATATCTTGTTACAAACACAATTGGTGGAATCCGTTACTCTATGACTCCAAACAAAATTCCCTTTGGATTCCCAGTCAAAAACATTACTTCCAGGGGCAGTTGGCTAGCTCAGTGCATTGAGAGCCAGGCCTAGAGATAGGAAGTCCTGGGTTCAAATCTGAGTTCATACATTTCCTAGCTGTATGACTCGGGGAAAGTCACTTAATCCCCCTTGCCTAACCTTTAGCACTCTTCTGCTTTGGAACCAATACATAGTATTCATTCCAAGATGGAAGGGAACGGTTTAAAAAAAATGATTTGTTTATGTATGATCTTCTTTTATTAAAACGTAAGTTCCTTGAGGGCTGGGACTATTTTATTTGTGAGTATTTGTACAACCAACTCTTTAACAGTACCTGACACATAATGAGTGCTTAATAAATGCTTTTTCACTCACTCATTCATTCTTTCATTCATTGTGGTTGCCTGGGATAACCAAGTCACATTCAGACACCAGAATTCCTCTTGCTCAAATTTCCCCATCCCACATACTAATCAATGAGAGGAGGAAGGAAAGAGAGAAGGAGAGGGTGAGGGAAGGCATTTAAGAAGCACTGACTATGTGGCAGGCACTGTATTAATCATAGAAGATATGAATATTTGCAAACAAGATTGTGTCTATCCTCAGGTTAACTTACATAGTCTCCTGTTGGGGATGGAGATTATAAAAGAATCTTCAAAGAAAATTAACTTTTCTAGGGGAAGAGAACTTAAAAGGGGAGCTCAAAAAAGGAAAGGTTATCTACACATGGGGAAGAATAAGGAATATTTTCTCACAATACTCTCACGTGACATCACTAATTGAATAAGAACAATGCTTCACTTAGCACTCTAGTGAATGGGAAATCCATTCAACTGAGGAATACCAGTTATTTTGGGAACATGAGAGTTCTCTGGAACAATGGGGTTACTTTTGGGGCAGGGAAAAAGAAGAAAATGGGAAGAAATACTCAGAGCTCAGAAAGAAGTTTATTTAGTTTGTAATTTTTGCCCCAGACCCTGGCACTAGACTCGCCACTGCCAATAATTCTCATGCTATCTTTGGCATGTCTGCCATTGGGGGTCAAATCCTGAATTGACATGCTGGGATGGGGCAGTATAGATGGTAGCCAAAACTCAGCAGCCTGGCTTATTCTTATATACTAGTAGACTAGTGTGAGCAACATGGGGGTTTCTGGGAGCATGGTTCACCCCATTGTGTTGAGACCTCAAAGGCATCTCTTTTTAGGTTCCCATTTGCCATGCTTTTCCCCCACCACATGAAGGGGGCAAACAGAGGCTAGGAGTCTACTTATTATGAAAGAGATCACTGTCCTGGTGAGGGGGCTAGAGTAGGATCTCTCTAAGTCTGTCACAGATCTAAGATTTTAGGAGTCTCTTATCCTTGGGCTGTCCAGCTAAACCCAGATGGAATGGGTCTCTAAGGTTTTCTTCTAGTTCTAAAGGGTTCTGTGATCTCTTTCTTGAGATCTTCTGGGAAGAAGATCAGGGAAAGGATCAAAAGAACAGAAATTTAGGGCTAGATATCACCTTGGAAACCAGTGAATCTCAAACCCTTATTTTATAGGTGAGAATATGAAGGGCCAGAAAGGTTTAGGCACTTGTTTAAGTTCATATAGGCTGTAGATGGAAGAGCTAGGATTTGGTAGGAAGGAAAGAAACAGTAGAAAGAAGAAATTTTATGATTTCCATGAAGCTGGAGGAATTGCTGATCAAATTCACTCACCTGAGAACATCTCACTTTCCATCTTTATTATAAGTACTCAGGATACCCAATTAAGCAGCACTTGGCTCTTCCACACAAACACCATACCCATAGCCTTAATGCCTAAGAAGGACAACTTTAAAATTTGTCTTTAAAAAGAGAAAGCAAGGGGTAGATAGGTGGTTCAGCAAATAGAGAGCCAGGTCTAGAAAAAGGAGGTCCTGGGTTCAAATTTGGCCTCAGATACTTTCTGGCTGAGTGATCCTGGGCAAGTCACTTAACCCTTACTGCCTAGAACTTACTGCTTTTCTGCCTTGGACTCACTACTTAGTATTGATTCTAAAACAAAAGATATTTTTTTTTAAAAAGAGAGTGAAAGCAATACAAAGCAATTTAAAAATGACTATAACCTTAAATATGGTCTACACCTGAAATTTTATGTAAGTGTTAGGAGGTAGAAAATATTTCCACTATGCAGATTACACACAGACACACACACAAAACTTAATCACCTAGTCATTTTAAATCAGCTTAGGTCACATATGCACACCTATCAGTGCATCAAAGATCTGATATCCTCACAGCTCATCTAAAGCTGTCTCTGCAATGATTCTTGATATCTATGGAATATTACCTTATTCTGATAAAAAATCCTATCAAATTTAAATAGGAAAAAACACCCTAAATACAAAGTCCTTGACAATACAATCACTTAACTTTTATCCAAAGAAACTCTAGGCATAAACTATGTATATAAGTGAAAATTTTCTACAAAAATACTTATCAAAATGCTTCTACCATCAGCATTCCTTTGTGCTACAAATACATTCTTTTAAAATAATATATACATTTTGCATTTTACTGAGGAATTTGGTGAATCCCTGTGCTCTTAGAAACTAGTTCTCAATTGTAATTTAATTAAAAGGGCAGTAGCTAAGTTTTACCATATGTGGCTGCCAGCTGTAATTGTTGCCGTTTAAGTCTGGAAGCAACATTATTGCATGTATTGAAGCGTGGTTTATAAGTGGGAGAAGCTGTCAATTGTGCTATAGAATTTGTTCTAATGTCTTATGATGAGATTAGGCCAAAGGCAGAATGTACAAGTATCCTTGGCTCAATGCAGAAAAGGCAATTATCATTGAAAAAATAAACCCCAAACCCCAAACTTAATGTTCTATGTGGACACATCTAAAATCAAACAACAAAGCATGTTCTGCAATTGATTCGTTTCATCAATAACATCTCCATGGCCTGAAGCATCTCAAGAATACTCTATAGTCGAGAAAATGTGTTTGCCTATGCGCTCCACCTTACTAGGAATCTAATTTCCAGCCATATCAGCCCCAATGAGTCAAGCAATAACTCATACAGACTTTCACCAGGGGTGTTGATTGAAAGTCAGCATGGTGTAGTCGAAAGAATGTTGGATGGTGAATCAGGAGAGACCTGCCTGGGTAGGCATCTCGCCTCCCATGCTTTCTCATTGTGTGACCACAGGCACGTACTTCACTTCTATGAATATCAGTTTCCCCATTTGCAAACCAGGGATAATTACATTTACTCCATTAAACTGTGATGAGGCTCAGATGAAATAATGAATGTAAAATGCTTTGTGATTTTTAACTAGAATAGAAGTCAGTTGAAATTATTATTATTGTTGTTATTATTATTATTTTGGACCAGCCACACTCAACTTCTATACAGTTTCTCGGATTCAGGGACAGTTTGAATGGTTCTCAAGCTGTTGCAAACCAATGAATATTTTTTCTTTTCCTTTTTTTTTTGTGTGTGTATAGAGGAGAAACCTATGATTCAATTGGTATAGGCAAGTCCTAAGTAAGGAAACACCCTCTATCCATGCATCTCAGCACCTGCTCTATCACACACAGTTGCCTTGGAGTACTGAAAAGTTTTATGATTTATCCAAGGACACACAGCCAGGATGTGTTGAAAGCATGATAGGAAAGTATGAGGCCAATTCTCTGACCATGTTCTCTACCTAACTAAAGACTAGTTAGAAAAATGTGAACCCTCAAGCCAGCTTTGTGAAAACTATCTAAAGGTCCGAGACTAAGGGGCTTCCTGGCACTCACTGAACTAGAATTCAGAATGTAATAAGGTTGTAGTGTAAGATTGTGAAAGAATACTATGTGCTAGAAGAAAGGACGAGCAGGTTAATCTTGGAAAAACATGGAAAGATTGACACGAAGTTATGAAGAGTGAAATGAGCAGAACCAAGAGAACATTCTATATGAAAATGGATATATCATCTGTAGGTGCACCTCCAGAGAAAGAACTGATAATTAAAAATAAGACAGTTTATAGATATATGTGTGTGTGTGTGTGTATGTGTGTATGTATACACACATGCACTTTTTTTTGCCAAATGATGCCTTCTCTAGTGGACATATGTCTTCTGAGGTCCCTTCCATATGTGCTCTAAAGCCCATCTCTATGATCCTATATGGCAATGACTCTCCATATCACCATGACCAAATCAGTCATGGAACTACTAGAAGAAAATCAATATAACATCTCAAAAAGCAAAAAAAAAAAATATGTAAAATTTGGTATCAAATTAATCAATTTGGGTTATAAAAACCCGACAGCTTCAGTCTACAAAATTGAGAAAATGGGAAAAATATAACGTAACAAACAAATCTAAATTTTATAAAAGCATGTAATAAGTTTTAATAAAACTCATTCTCACCCAGATTTAGGAAGAGAACATTAAATAAAGGCAAAGGTTCTCATGCAGCATGAGGACAAGCTCTTAGTGCTACCGATTAAATCATATTCTAATAAGAATGCACAGCTTTCATTCAATGCCCATCAAAAGAGATACAAAGGACCTCAACATTACTTAGGAGAATAAATTAGCCTCTATCAATCTTAACAATGGACTGTATTGCCATGGGAACAGAGAAGTAAGAAACAAATCTTGCACCTTGAGGTAAAGGCAAGAGGCAACAGTTCCAAGGGAAAAGAGCACTAAATTGAAATGTGGAAAAATACGAATACCTCAGAACCATTTCTGAGCCAGGAAGTGTGCCCCAAGATAATGGTTTGGGAATCTTCTGCATTTCTTGCCCTTGAGACAAAGACCTGGTAGCTGTACCCTAGTTATCATTGTGCCCTTGAATGATTAAGACATGGCGTGGGCCTACCAATGTCTATAACTTCCAGTGCCCTAATAAAATCTCTGTCACTGTGGCCTTGTGTATCCTTGGCCAAGTTACTTCACTCTCTGAGTCAGTTTTCTTACCTGTAAAATGATGGCCTTGAACAAGATAATAAGGTCCCTTCCATATGTGTTCTAAAGCCCATCTCTGATCCTAAGAGGTAATGACCCTCCAAATAACCATGATGAAATCAACCATAGAAACCTTGGAACAAAATCTCTAAAATATCTCAAAAACAAAAAATTGTGTAAAGTCTGGTAACAAACAATTGGGGGGGGGGGGCTCCAACAACTTTAGTCTACAAAATTGAAAATGGGAAAGAAATTAAAGAACTTTTTGTGTATTTAGAATCAAAAAAGAACATTTGATTTTTCCAAGTATTACCAAATTACCCTCCATAGTCTATAATTTAGAAATCAGAATTCTTGGCATGGCTCCACTGTTGACTTTCTATCTTGTCATCATATCTTTTGTTAGCAAATTTTTCTGGGATTCAGCTTCCCCCAATTGGGTAGGAAATAGCATTCATCTATCCATTCCTTCTTGGGCTATTCTGGCAAAATAGCCAAGGAGAGACCATTATTGTGGGTAAAAGCAGAAATTATCAAAATGTCATCAGCGTATTCTTTCTTGTTCTCTTTTCTATTTAAACTATGGGGATTTTGTTCAACTCTTTTAGTGTCTTTCATCTTAAAAATGTTCCAAAATATTTTGCAGCAGTAGCATGCTTTGTAAAAAAAAAATTGCATAATCTTTTTTGTTGTTTAAAATTCATCCAAAGGTGTATGTAATGACCACATTAATATAAGTGAAAAGAATATTAAAAGAAAACTGAACTTTGAGTAGCTGTAATGACCAATCTTGATCTTTGAGAAAAGATTATGAAATATATTTCTCCTCTTTCCAATACGACAAAAGAAATCAAATGGGTGCAGAATGTTATCTGCACTGCCAGTTAAGGTCCCTGTGCTGGATGGGTTTGCTTAACCATCTTCTTTGTTACAAAGGCAAGCTTCTGGAGGTTATTGATATCTGGAAATAACAGTGTTATAGGAAATGACAATGAAACAAATAACATCAATAAAGCTATTTTTAAGAAAGGAAATCCATGTGGAGAAATAGATTGTAAAGATTGAAAAAGACACTGATGTAAATATGTCAAGGAGAGCATGCCAGTGGGCCAGCCTTGGAGTCAGGAAATTTTCAATTTGAATTCTACTTTGGGCACATATTGACTGTGAGACCCTGGACAAATCATATAACTTTTCGGAATGTCAGGTAGCTCTCTAAGATGATAAATGGCATGAATTTGAGCTCCAGATATGTAGTAGATAAGGGAGTTTCCACACCAGGAATTCTCTACACCAGTTAAATCACAGGAAAAGAAGGAAGATAGAAAGAGAAGGAAGGAAGGAAGGAAGGAAGGAAGGAAGGAAGGAAGGAAGGAAGGAAGGAAGGAAGGAAGGAAGGAAGGAAGGAAGGAAGGAAGGAAGGAAGGAAGGAAGGAAGGAAGGAAGGAAGGAAGGAAGGAAAGAAGGAAGGAAGGAAAGAGGGAAGGAGGGAAAGAGGGAAGGAGGGAAAGAAGGAAGGAATAGTTTTTTAAAGTAGTCATCCCCAAATGATGAAACATGACAACAGTACATTTAGAGTCAAATAATGATTTTGGTTGAAAAGTAATTCTGCAAAGAAGCCAAGCCCCAAAATGGGACAGTGCAGGGACCCTGGGGGTGTTTCCAAGTACCAGCTCACAGATTAGCACTATGACAGCACAGAAAGCACAGAACCATACCGAGAAAGGCACGGAAGCTAGCTAAGTCATCTGGCAAATGTCGCCAGCAGAAATGGAGCCAGAGTGTGTTCTGTGCCCACTTGTTCCAAAGCTAGACAATGGCGCTCACTTGGCAATGATTTTCTAACAAGCAGACCAGAATATTTTTGGTACCAAGAGTGTGATGACTTTGGAAGAAGAGCCAAATGATAGAACCATACAGAGGAAGTGAGAAAGCCAGCCAGCTGGACAGCTGAGACCCATTGGCAGAAAGTGTGGAACAAGTTGGCCAATGGAGGCAAGTTTAACTTGATTTTATGACAAATTCCCCAAAAAAGAGAGTTAAAGAAAATCGGCTCTGTTTCTCCAGCTTAGGGATATATCATTTCAGAATCCCCGAACTTGTAGAAGGGGACCAAGTGGTTAAGAAATGTTATTTGAGCAAGATACAAACAAACAACAACAAAAACCAAGGAAGAACGCTAGAAGGAGCTGCAGCAAGAAATCTGATTCTACTGGGCTCTTGTTGTCAGGGAGCTATAGTATTATGGACATACACAGTATTTATTAGCTTTGCAGTGAGAGGTCTCCGATTCCTGGTTCACATCCTGGCTTGGTCACTTACTGTCTAACCTTAGAAAATGTAACTCAATCTCTGTGCTTCTCCGTTTCTCCACTTCTTCTCTTCTCTCCCTACACCATAAAGGAAGTTCCTTCCCCAGAACTCTACAATGACATAAATCATGACCTGGTCAAACACAGACACACCCATAAAACACAAAGTCCCCAAACATTAATAACATGCCACAGCTTCAGTGAAGTATGTTTTATACCAAAGCCATTCTTCCTGGTGACAGGAGACTGAGCTCAAGGTGGAAAAAGCTGGTACTTTTGGAAAGAGCCAGCAGGTTCTTTAAATGGCTATGCGCCTCCCTCCTACTTTTCTATGCCCTCTTCAAGAGAGAGGCATCCCTCCTTCCTTTACCCAATCTTTCATGGGTGCTTCTGTGCTCACTGAGTTACATGAGAAACTCTCTCTCTACAGAGAGGAAAAGTTCACCAACTTTCAGTCTCACTCACTCACTCACTGATATTTATGAAAGAAAGCTAGGAAACAGAAATCCTCTGTCTGCATAGTATAAACAACCATAGGTTATTTATTTTCCTGACTGAGGGAATCCAAAGAATCATAATGTGGGACTAAACACTGTTTCTATGAATCTTCCCACCATATTGAATAGAGAAAGCACATGTTTCTTCAGTAACAAAACAGTTCTACAGTGTATCTGTGATCCTTAATGAGAGTATTCCTTCCTTGAAGTAGCAAAAATCTAGAAACCGGGGGCAGCTGGGTAGCTCAGTGGATTGAGAGCCAGGCTTAGAGACAGGAGGTCCTAGGTTCAAATCTGGCCTCAGACACTTCCCAGCTGTGTGACCCTGGGCAAGTCACTTGACCCCCATTGCCTAGCCCTTACCATTCTTCTGCCTTGGAGCCAGTACACAGTATTGACTCCAAGATGGAAGGTAGGGGTTTAAAAAAAAAAAAAAAATCTAGAAACCAAGACTGAATCCAAGACTTCCTGATTTCTGGACAATACTTTAAATTGGTAGAAGAGGACTAGGTACTGCCCCTCTTGCCAAAAGGGACTCTGGCTCAAAATTTGCAAAGATGATCATTGGAATAGATTGCATAACCAAAATGGAAAAGCAAATAAGCATAGTAACAGTGTTCATTAAACCCAGTCTGTAGTTACTAAGGTGAGGACTTGTTCAACAAAATCTATTGGGAAAACTAGAAAGCAGTCTGGCACAAACTGAGTTTGGACAAAGACCTCACAATATGTGCCTCAATAGAATCCAAGTGGCTATTGGTGCTAGATAATTTTTTAAAATCACTACATAAAGAAGTTAGAGGTCAAAAAAAGAAAATGTTTTTTCCAACTATGAATAACAAAGAATGAAAAACCAAACAGAATAGAAAGGATCACAGAAGATAAAATTCACATTTTTGACTACATAAAATAGAAATATTTTTAAACAAATGAAACCAATGCAATTAAAATTAGAAGGGAAAAGATTAACTGGGTAAAATATTTGCAGTAATTTTCTCTGATAAAGTTCTCATTTCCAAGAGGTAAGAATTTTTAAAAATATTAAATAATGACAGCTTTTCTCCAACAGATAAATGGTCAAAAGATCTGCACAGACAGTTCTCAAAGGAAGAAAACCATGAGAAAATGCTTTAACTCACTCATAAGTAGATAAATATAATTTAAAAAAAAAACACTCAGGTGCCACCTCTTATCTATCAAACTGGCAAAGATGACCAAAAAAGGAAATGGACAAATGTTGGTGAGACTCCAAAAAACAGACCCACTAAGTCCACTGTTGGTGGATCATAAACTGGTCCAGTCTTTTTGGAAAGTAATATGCAATTTGTTCTTAAATATGACTAAGTTGTGCATACTATTTGACCCAGTCATACCTTTATTAGGTCCACACCCCAAAGAGATCAAAGAAAGGAGGAATGGTTCTCTCTATATACAAAACAGTATTTATACCAGTTCTTTTTATTTTAAGTAGCAATAATCTAGAAACCAAGAGAATACCCAGTAAGTGGGGAAAGGGAGGCCAAGTTATGGTGTAAGAATATAATGGAATATTATCATCTCATAAGAAATAATGAAAGGAATAGTTTCAGGGAAATATGGAAAGAGAAGCAGTAACACAATTCATATCTGAACAACTACAATGAAATGAAAAACAACTTGGGATGATTTAAGAACTCTAGTGAATACAATGATGACCCACGACTCCAGATGAAGACTTAGATGAGCTCTGGAAAAGCAGCTGAAGTGGGGCATGACCTGGTCCAATACATAGAATATGTGGCCAGGCACTGGGAGTTCCTGAACTCTGCCTCTTCGAGGAAGAACAGAAGGAGGGAAAGGGAAAATAAAGGAATGCTGGCCTTAGAGTTATTTATCAAACCCAAGTCCATGAGTTCTAAAATCGAGGAAAGTGGAGTTCTTAGATAGTACCAGGTTTGTGGGGAGAATAAGATTGCACATGTGACCCCCAGAGTTAAGGAACAGTAAGGGAGAAAGCTAGGACATGGGGGAAGTCAAGGGCCCAGAAACTGCACTGTCCTGTGTGCCTAGAACTGGTGCCTGGAGGCACTGGTGTGCTCTGGAAGGGGTTTGGCTTCTTGTTTAAGACTTCAGCAACTTTATTTAGATGTCACAAGTCCAACAGGAAGAGAGTTGTTTCTCTTTTAACATGAGTTCACTTTCCTTTGGGTGGAACGTCAATTTTAAGAATAATAACTGAAAATTTGATGCTTTATTTGGGATTTAAGGATAACAGTGGAACTTGGTGGTAGTCAAAGAACTGATTATCTAGCAATCTTGAATACGTTTCCTTTGTTTCCACCTAGCTGCCCCCATGTACATTTCCTTTTTATAGCATTCTTTTTTTTTTCTGAAGGGAGACCAAACTGCAGGGTGGAATTATGAGTCTGGGGAACTGATCAGGGCAATGAGGAAAAGGAAAGATTCTAAGAAAAAAGAGAAATATGATCATTGTTTATATGGTACTTTAGAGTCTTCTGTGTATTCTGGGTGGGGTAACCTTTTCTCTGGGGAAATTAGATATGCATGAATATTTGTACAAGTGCTAGAAACCGTTTAAACCACATCTGTGAAGATCTGAACAGAAATCATATTTGAAGTCTAGACAGAGGCAGTTACAAGTAGAGACAAAATGAACTAAAGAGAGAGCAGCATCTTATCTCCTTTCCTTATTGCTCTCCACCAATTGTAGCAGGTCCTTTAAAGCTCTGAGCTTGGGGTAGTGGGGTACAAGTTCCATAGGCAAGTGAAGAATTGATTACTAAGCTCCATCAGATGTCCAGATAGCTCAGTCTCCAATCACTACTAAACCATACCTCCATGCCAGGTTTTAAATATCATTTATAAACTTATCTATTTTTTCTTTCTGTTTAGATGATCTGTAGTACATTCCCACAACAATATCTCCTCTATTTTTCCTTCCATCAATTTTTGTCAAACTGAACTCCCACACCAGTACCCCACTTTTCCTATATGCCCTCCACTACCTGGATTTACTCAGTTGAGTATAGATGCTTAATCTAGAAAACCACTATTCCCTCATCTGAGACTATGAATTTTATTGCTGTCTCCTCTGATTTGTTTTTTCTTTAATAAAATAATTTTAATAAAATAATTTACTTACAAATATTTCAGCTCTTCCCCACAGCATAGAAGGCATTCGACATCTTCTCTTGGATTCTGTCTCCCACAAATAGGTATTCTTCTTTCTGTCTCCCATGAATAGCTGTTCCTCTATTCTTCTTCCTAGGTTATAGGTACTACCCAGAAGTTTTCCATCTTCTTCTCTCTAATCAGTTTAAAATTCTCTAAACTCTATGCCTGGCCTGAAACCCATTATTCCTATGTTTTAACCCATGACAAGAAATCCAAACCTCATTTTCAAATAGCATCTTCTTAACCAGCTGTTCACTCTTCACTCTTCTGAAGCCCTTGCTTTTTATTCTGGTGGAATAGGATGGAAAGGATATGAGGGTGGAAAGGATATAAATATCACACGTGTCCCTTATGTGTGTTTGATTTTTTGCTTAATACTTCATCACCTTAAGCAATATTTTCCAGATTCCTTCTAGAAATATCCTTTGTGTCCACATAAAGGCAACTACACAAAAGTTAGATTGGGAAAAAGAGAGACTAAAAGGCTGAGAGACCAATGAAGAAATTATCTTAAAGGTAACACACACACAAATGAGAAATTTATGTGGACTTGGCATGTACATGGGTCGAGGGGAGGACATAGAACTCCTATCTTCTGTGCTGCTAGATCTCTGTTATTTTCAGGACAAGGATGATCACTGGGTTCTCATTGGGTCAATTGCTCACTGGTAGTCCTATCTCCAATCCTCCCTTCTCTATTTTTCTCTCCCTTTCTCTGTTTCTATGAGCTTCTGGGTTTTATCTCTTCAGGGCTTATCTGCTATGATGCACTTGCTCTAATAAGGGAAAACTGACAAGGTTGTCCTGATAGCTAAGGCTACCATATTAAGCCAAGGGTAGCTGGACAAAAGATAGTTTGGGCCATGAGGCTAAGATTTAAAACTTTCCTTTGAACTATCTGTACCAGGGGCTGAATTGCAGCCTCTTGTCCTGGACGACAATTTATAAACAGAATTTATATTTTCAACTTCTGTTTACCATCTCAAAGCGATCCTGGACTCTGCCCCAAGTTATTTCAGCTCTCTGTGCTAAAGAAATCCCAGAAGAACCATGGGGAAGCTGGTCTAACAAGTCCACTCCCAATATCTGTTTGAATTGTCTTGCTTAAAGAAGCATGAACCACACTTTGCCACCTTTATTTAGTTTATCTGTCAAGAACAAAGTCAAAACAAATAACAAAAAAAACCATAAGCTTGTGTGCTCTATGATAACCAGAGTGAGGGGTAGCGTGACATGTTTCAGTCTGTTCTGACACATATTGACTATAACCACGGACAAAGTACTTCACTTCTAGGTTGTCTTAAGCAATTTTCTAAAATTAAACTACAAGTGAATTGCTGGTTCACATCAGAGGAAGGAATTTCCATGCTGAGAGTCCCATATATGGAGAAAAGTTCCTTGCTAGGATAAATTAATACTATTCTTCTCCCTTCCTCCCAAAAAGATTCTGGTTAGCATTAAACTGCACTGTCATCCTATTTTATTTTTTTCTGTTTTTAGTAGTCATATCAGAATGACATTGTTTCCTATTTTTTCCCCAAAGTAAATGTACCCCAAACATTTTGGCTATGCTGATCTCTCTCCTTAAGGAAATCTAGGTGGCAAATGCAGGCACCTCTAAGCCAGGGCTGGCTTAGGATCAGTGGTGTCAAACTCAAATAGAGACGGGTAAGTGAACTCTATATAAGGATTCCTTTGGCTCACATATCCACTTAGAAAGCCACATTAACATTATCTAGGTTTTATTGTGTTTCTTTTTTTTTTTTTTTTTTGCTAAACATTTCCCAATGTGGCTGCTGGAGCACCGTCTGATTCTATTCTGCTCTGGTTTGGGTAGGGGGTTGGATTCCTTTGGCCTAGACAAGTTCTAATGTTCTCTTCCATCTTCAGATGCCTGAAATTAGTTTGACTGGCAGTAAAACGAAGAGCCTAAAAATGTCATTCACAGTCTCTCTGTCTGAAATCCCTGTTGATCACCCTCAATCTTACTCACTGTTAAGTCTATATCTTCAGCAGGATAAGCATATGTATTTCACACGTCTCAAGGTTTCCATCTGGCTCAGGCAAATTTATCCATTACTGATTCTTCCCTACAGGAATTGTTTGGAAAGGAAGAGATTTCAGAAATTCACATAATTTAACTTCAAAATGAAAAGATGAGAGAGCTTCATCTTATCTTAGGACAGTCCAACATTCCCATATGCCACTGATAAGCTGTGAGACTTTCAATGGGTCGTCACTTCTACTCTCTGGGCTTCAATTTTCTGATCTATAAAATGAGGTTTGGACCAAATTACCTCTAAGATCCTTCAAAACTCCAACATGCTGAGTTCTACGGCTTTATATTGCAAAAAAGAAAGTCATATTTGAACCATTTTCGTCAGATAAAAATCAAAATTCACTAGGTAGCTTAAAATTGAAAAGAATCACGGTGAATCTCCTTTTGTGAAAGCAACAATAAAACAAGGATTAAAAACTTGTCATTATGATATAATGCATTTTACCAGAAGAATTCTTCCTATTCTCTCAAAGAAGGCAAACCTGGTCTTAGAACTCTCTCTCTCTTTTTTTTTTTCCTTTAAATTTTAAGAACTGGGTTCAAATACTTGCTTTATTACATACTGTCTATATGTAACTTGCTGTAAATCATTTAACTTTTCTTGCCTTCCTATTGCCTTATAGGACCAAATGCAAAATCCTCTGGCTTTTAAAGCTCTTCATAATTAGCCCATGCCTACTCCACAAACATGCACCTTTCCAGTCTTCCTCTAGGTTAAATCTCCCTATGTACTCTGCACTCCACTGAACGCTTCCTCCTTGCAACAGACACTCTATCTCCTAAGCCCAGGCATTTTCACCTCCTGTCTCCCATCCCTGGAACTTTCCTCCTGGCTTCCTTTAAGTCTCAGCTAAAATTCAATCTCCTGCAAGAAACCCTTTCAGGCCCTCCTTAACATTAATTTCTTCCCTCTTGATTATTTCCAATTTATTCTCTTTATACTTTGTTATTACAGAGTTGTCTGCTTTCTGTCTCCCTCACCTACTACCCTGTGAGCTCCTTAAGAAAAGGAGCTCACTTTTGTCCTTCTTTCCGTCCCCAGCACTCTCCCTCACCATCATGCTTGGTGTCCCCAAACTTATTTAAAAAATTAAAAAAAGCCTTTCCTTTGATCTTCCTACACCATTTAGCTATTGATCCTTCTCATTTTTGCCACTAAATTCTTGAGAAAGTCGTCTGGACTCCAGACCTTGATTTCACCACCTTCCCCACTTTTCAACCCTTTACAATTGCACCTGCCATTCTGGGAGGACTGCTCCAACATGGCCAGAGCGAATGCCCTTCCTTGTGTTCATCATCCATAAATAACTTCTTATATCAACCCATCAGGAAGCTTTCATTACCTGCCTCCAATGGGCCAGGCACTGTGCTGGGGGCTGAGGGTACAAAAATAAGGATGAACCCATCCCAAGTTCCAAGGAGCTCCTGTTCCATGGCATCTGAAACTGAAGACAAGGGACAGCAGAGCATTCAGGAGGCAAGAACGATCCGAGTCAGAGGCACCATATACTCTGGGTTCTCCTACTCCTGGAACTATTCCCGTACTGGTGCCTTTTCTTTATCAGGATTCCTTAACATGATATTGTCCACTGTCAAACTCCACACATCCCAAATTGAGTTATTGGTGCTTCCATAAACTTTTTGACTTGATTTTCCCTGCTTCTAGTGTCACATTCACTCAGTTCTCAGATCCTTAATTGTGTCTTTATTTTTGTCTCCTCTTATAAATATTGTTTTTTTATATTTAAGTTTATTGATTTGTTTCATTAAAATACCCAAAGAATTCCCTCCCTCTCTCCCGCCATTAGAGAGAGTATCACTTGACAAAAAGAAAAATTATCAGGAAATGTTCACTACATCTCTTAAATAGCTCCCACATCTAGCTCTTTTTTCCACTTTAACTGCGCTGAATCACCCACTTCTTCAATTATTACAACAAAAACAACAAAAGCTAGATTTATATAACATTTGAAGCTTCACAAAGGGCTTTAGAAAGAGAATCTTGTTTGATCCTCAAAATAACCCTATGAGGTAGGTGCTATTATTATTCTGATTTTACAGAAAAAGGAACTGAGGCTGAGTATTTAGGCGACTTTCTTAGGCTCACACAGATAATAAATGTCTGAAATAGGATTTGAACTCAGATCTTTCCAACCTCTAGTTCAGCACTCCATCCAATGTACCAACTAGCAGCAATGACCTCCATATAGGTTCTTCAATCTCCAATCTCTTTTCTTCTCCCATTGCCTCCAAACTATTGCTCAGCCCACATGAATTTTCTACTTCACAGATCTGGGGATATGATTTCTCTGCTCAAAAATCTAGATTGCCATTGTCTCTCAAGTAAACTTCAATTTTTTCTGCTTGGCATTCAAGGCCTTACCAACTTTCTTACTACCTTACATTTTTCATTTGAACACCTATTCTTTCCATTCTTGCACATCCAGCTCTATTCAAAGTGGTTATCTTTCTCCCCCTGGAATCTCACTGTGATTTAATGTTTTGGCATTTTTGCTCAGATATCCTCTAACTCTGACTTTTCTTCTTCGTCATTTTCAATGTTAAATTCTATCAATTCTTTAAAATCCATCTTGAATGCCACTTCTTCCAGGAAGTCTTCTCTGGTTACCCTACTTTGTAATGACTTTGCCCCTTTGGCCTCCATATGATACTCTGTATCTTGTCTAGATAATATACTTATTTAATATTTTGTATTACCAACTGGGGATATAAAACAGAATGGAAAGAAAAAACAGGAGACGGGTGGAGGTGGGCATGAATTCTCTCGGTTATTTCCTATCTTTGTGACCTTGGGCATACCACAATATCTCTGAACCACATTTTCCTCATCTGTCAAAATCCTCAAAAATGAATGCTAGATTAGATGATGTTTAGGGTCCATTCCAGATCTATTATGGAAACCCGTATTTGTACTACGGGTTATCTTCCAAGGAATCCATGAATTGATTTTGGGAAGTCCATGAACTTGGAAAAACTATAGCTTTATTTGCAGTAATCCCTGACAGAAATTTATCATTTCTGTCAATCTCTTAAAACATTTTGGGAAGGGTTCCAAGGGCTTTAATCAACCTGCCAAGGAGCCCATGGCAGAGTAAAAGCTAAGAAACCCTCCTAAAGGCTAGAAACTACTTGCTTCTCTGCCTCCGGTGAATCTTAAAATTTCTCAGACTCTACCTTGGAACATTATCTTAAGGTTATGGTTAAGGTTACTCTTTTTTTTAAACAATGGAGGTACTTGGTCAGGAATGTATTGAGAACTCTAACATTACTCCACCCATACTTAGGCATACTTTAGGGGAAGATAAAGTTGTAAACTCCTTACTGAACAATGAAAAAGTACTTAACTCATACTTATAGTGAGGCAAAAGCCCTTAAGCTAGGTCTATTTTTAGATCTAATACAAAAGGGTGCTAAGTACCTATGAAGGTCAAATTAATCACTAAAAGGTCAGGCAACTTGCAAGGGACAAGCTTAACAAAGAGTGTGAAGTACTCAGAAGATATAATCTACCCAGAAAAGGTGAGAACTAAAAACTAAGAATGGGCTGTCCTAGGAAAAGCATCTACTGTGATTGGTAGATGTGAAAATTTAGGGGAGGTGACAGAAGAGAAATTTCTCTTTAAAAGGAGCTGTCTGAACCAGTTCAAGGGAGTTCGAGTTAGTTCAGCTTTGGTAGCTGAATTGGAGGTTGGACTAGTTGGAGTAGCTGAGTCTCTGAACACTAGGATTTTGCTTGGAAAGATCTTGTGGTGAGTGATTAAAAACTGACTTAGTTTCTCTCTTTAAGAGCCTTTTCCTACTATTTCCTCTTACTCTGTCTCTTTTCCTTTCCTTAATTTCTTCATTTATATTAATTAAAATCTCCATAAAACCCAGCTGACTTGGGTATTTCGTATTTGGGAATTTTTCCCATGGCAACCACTTATTTTTGATACAAAATCAAGATGCTAAAAATTATCTTTACAGTTTGGGCAATTCACAGTCTTGAAACCCATATTTTCGTGGTCACACTCCCATGGCTGTAAACCTTAAAATTTCACAGACTTATGAATGTTAAAAATTTTACTCCACATTGAGGAATCTTCCAATTCCCTACTTGAAATAATTCCCTACCAGATAGTGAAAACTCTACTTGAATGTGAAAACTCCTTGCTATGGGAGGATCTCTCCCCCATCCCTACTTGGGACTGCTTTAGGGGAGAAAACTCCTTGCTATGGGAGGACCTCTATTCCACCCGTACTTAAGAATGCTTTAGGGCAGAAAACTCTTTGCTAAACAAAGAAAGTACTTGGATCCATGCTTATGGTGGGGCAAGGAGTTCTTTGAGCCAGGCCTGTTTTTAGAATTGATACAATGGGATGCTAGGTATCTAAAAGGGTCGGGCAAGTTTTCTCTTGATGAGATTAGTTGACTCAGCTGTGTTTTCTCTCGTTCAGACTTACTGAGGAGATTGGTTGACTTAGCAGGAATTTAGATGGGCAGTCCTTTGGAAAGTGTCTACAGTGGTTGGTAGATGTAGAGACTTAGGGGAGGTGACATGGGAGAAAAACCCCTATATAAGAAAAAGCAGAATCTCTTGAGGATATATACTTTTGGAGAAATCCTTTTGGAGGATCTCTGAGGAGGATCGCTTGGGAAGAATCTCTTGAGAGAGGCTCTGGAGAAGGGAAGCTCTTGGAGGACAATCTCTAAGGAGGTCTCGCTGGAGCTCCTCTAAGGGGACTCTGTCCCTCTGGAGGCTCTGGAGAGAGGCCCTTTGGAACAGTCTCTGGCTGGAAGGCTCTCTGGTGAAGTCAGCTGAGATGGAGCTGGCCTGGTGTCACTAGAATCCTTGCTTAGGCACACCTTGTGGTGAGTGTTAAAAGACTGACTGACTGGTCTCTCTCTCTCTTAAGACTCAGGTCTAGGCCATGTTGGCTTAAGGCCCTTCATACTTATTTCCTTTTTCTCTCTTTCTTTCTTTAATTCCACATTTGTATTAATTAAAATCTCAATAAACCCAGTTAACTTGGGTAATTGAATAATTGGGAATATTCCCCTGGAGACCACCTTATATTTGATTTAAAAACCAAGACACTGTAGTGAAACATATTTCTGCAGTCAAATTTACTCACCCTCTCTTATATCTATCACAATTTATATCTTCCACCATTTTAACTCACTACAGTTTATGGGCTTCACTATTTTAAATCTCACATGGCCTAGAGTCTTCCTTAGATGAAAATGAACATGATTTATCTTTTTCTTAATGATCTGGGGACATGAACATGAATTATTATTGGATTTACTTATAAATCCTACCTCTGTTATTTAGGACTTCTATAACCCTGGGCAAGTTCTATCACCTTTATAACTCAATTTCTCCATTTGTCAAATTAGAAGTTTGGTCTAGATCAGAGATGTTTCTTTTACTTTGTCATGGATCCTTTTGATGGCCAACAGAACTCCTCTCAGAATGATATTTTTAAATCCATAGGCTTACAAAGGAAAACAATTCTACTGAAATAGATATAGAATTATCTACTGAAATAGAGAGAAAATTTCACAGATTCTGGGTAAAGAGCCCCAGGGAACAAATGATCTTCCAGCTCCCTGCCTATGATCTCATGAACACGGCTGTTCTCCGTAGCTAATGCAGTATGGAACACCGTATGGCTGGCCCTAAATTCAATGATCTCTGCTTTTTGAATTAAATTTCCTTCTTAAGGTTATTCCCACCTTCTGCCCCTGACCCAATGTCATTTTTTATTTCTCCTGCCTGAATGCATGTAAATAGTATTCTCTCACCCATCTCCTAATTTGCTTTGAGGCTTGAAATAAAAAAAAAACAAAACTCAAATTAGTAGAAATAGTTAAGCAAAATAAGAGCTAACAGATTTCTAAGTAAAAGTCTACAGGATTTATTTTGGATGTTCATTTTTCCTTATTTTCAAGGCCAGATGAGAAGGTATAAACTATGTAATCTATCTGTGTACTTATATGCATACAAACACACACATATACATCTATACTTCTCTGAAATATGAGGAATGGGAATAGATGGACTCTTTCCATCTTTCCAGCTCTAAATCTATAATTCTTTAAACACACACACATGCACACATGCATGCACACAAACATATATACACACATACACACACACACAGGCTCTTTATAATCCTAAAAAGAAATAGATGAAAAATATGATTAAAAATACTAGCCTGAGCAATGTTCAGTTGTAAATGAATCTCACTGACAAGTATCATCCACTAAAGGCTACAGAGGGCTTATATTAAAAATAATAATAGTAATAATATTTGCCAGCTGTAGAAATGAATGATAGCAATATTTCCATCGCATGCATAAAGACATCAATTACTGTAGCTTGTCTGGTAGGTTAATGATTCTCAGTGATTGATTATTCATGCAGGTTGGCCAGCTGAAAATTCTGCTTCCACTCTGGGGTAAAAAGTATAGCATGTCTCAATTAATTATGTCTTATGCAAGCTCAAAGCAGGCATCAGACTTAAATACTAAAATCGGACAACATGGGGTAGGAAATACCATGGGGCACAAGGCCAGAGATAGAAACAAGCTACTGAGAAGTAAAAAGAAAAGAAAAGAAAGAAAGAAAGCCCACTCTTTTGGTTTGGTTTTTAAATTCTTTGTTGGCTCCAGAGACCCCAAAAGAAGCAAAACAATCTGGTTTGAATAATGTGTTAAAGTAGTCCAAAACTATCCTTTTAAAAAATATATGAGGGGAATTAAATTTGGATGGATGAATTCAACCAACACATGAAAAATGGATTCATGGGGGCACCTGACTATCTCTATTCAGCTGTTTCCATAGTTTCACATTTAAAAATTATACAATTATTCTCAGTTTTCAGGGCATAATATATCATATTCAAATTTTATGGAGATTATTCTTTTTGAAAACCATAAATTCTTATTAGAGAAAAGTTTCTTTTTTAGCATTGTTTCTGGAAAAATAAATCCTAAAGAACAAAGGCAGTTTTCCTCCTACCAAAGCTCCAGCAGTATCACTGTTCTTTATTAAATATTACCCTCTGACATGTGAAATGTCAAGAAAAAGAGGGCATCAGTTTACAGAAGAGAGACACCAGTTGTGAAGCTCATGGTTAGCAAAGGATCAGGGTTGGCAAATTAAGGTATTTTCACTTTAATTTTTAAGATATCACTAGTTTCACAAAATTGAAACCATCAATAGGGCAAGGAATGATTCTTTCACACACTGCTGTATCCCTCCAGAGACTACCACAATTATTTCCTTATAGCAAACGTAAAACAAACAATTCATTTCTTTGTAAATGAACTTGATATAAAAATAGAATTTTAGACAGCAGGAATCTGAGAAAATGTTCTCTATCTACATACCTGGATATCTTACCAATTACTTCCTGAGCAAGAAATTGTTTTATATGTTTTATTGAATAATGATAATAACCTTCCTTCCTCTTCTCCTCTTCATATCATTTTTTAAATATTAACTTATTTAGTCAATTTAGAACATTATTCCTTGATTACAAGAATCATATTATTTCCCGCTCCCTTCCCCCCATCCTTCCAGTAGCTGATGTGAAATTTCATTGGGTATTACATGTCCTTGATCAGAACCTATTTCCATGTTGTTGGTGTTCGCTTTAGGATGTTCATTTAGAGTCTACATCCCCAATCATATCCCTTCGACCCATGTATTCAAGCAGTTGTTTTTCTTCTGTGTTTCTATTCCCTCGATTTTTCCTCTGAATAGGGATAGTATTATTCCTCATAGATCCCTCCGAGTTGTTCAGGATCGCTGCATTCCCACTAATGGAGAAGTCCATTACATTTGATTCTGCCACAGTGTATCAGGCTCTGTGTACAATGTTCTCCTGGTTCTGCTCCTCTCACTCTGCATCACTTTCTGGAGGTCCTTCCAGTTCCCATGGAATTCCTCCACTTTATTATTCCTTTGAGCACAATAGTATTCCATCACCAACATATACCACAATTTGTTCAGTCATTCCCCAATTCAACAGTACCTCCTCATTTTCCAATTTTTTTGCCACCACAAAGAGCTCAGCTATGAATATTCTTGTACATTTTTTTTCCTCTTTTATCTCTTTGGGGTACAAACCCAGCAGTGCTATGGCTGGATCAAAGGGCAGACAGTCTTTTATCACCCGTTGGGCATAGTTCCAAATTGCCCTCCAGAATGTGTAGGATCAATTCACAACTCCACCAGCAATGCATTAATGTCGCAACTTTGCCACATCTCCTCCAGCATTCATTACTTTCCTTTACTGTCATGTTGGCCAATCTGCTAGGTATGAGGTGATACCTCAGAGTTGTTTTGATTTGCATCTCTCTGATTATGAGAGATTTAAAACACTTTTTCATGTGCTTATTAATAGTTTTGATTTCTTTATAACTGAAAATTGCCTATTCATGTCCCTTGCTCATTTATCAATTGGGGAATGGCTTGATTTTTTGTACAATTGGTTTAGCTCTTCATAAATTTCAGTAATTAGACCTTTGTCAGAGGTTTTTGTTATGAAGATTGTTTCCCAATTGGTTGCTTCCCTTATAATTTTGGTTGCATTGGTTTTGTTTGTATAAGGACTTCTTAATTTGATGTAATCAAAATTATTGATTTTACATTTTGTGATTTTTTTCTAGCTCTTGCTTGGTTTTAAAGTCTTTCCTTTCCCAAAGATCTGACATGTATACTATTCTGTATTCACCTAATTTGCTTATAGTTTCCTTCTTTATATTCAAGTCATTCACCCATTCTGAGTTTATCTTGGTGTAGGGTGTGAGATGTTGATCCAAACCTAATCTCTCCCATACTGTCTTCCAATTTCTTCTTCATATCATAGACGAGACATTTTCAAACTATTTCGTCTTTGAACTCCTTTTACCATCTTAAAAGCTAAGGACTCCCTGAAGAGCTTCTGTTTATGAGTGTTTTACCTGGTGATATCTACCATATTGGAAATTAAAGCATCTTAGAAGATAGTTTTGAGCTCCTGAAAGGATCTTGGAGATGCCCAGGAGTCCCCAGACCATACTTTGAGAATCACCATCCTAGACTACTAAAAACAAAAGAATATATTGGAACAGAAAAAGGATGAAGAAGGGAACAGAAGAAATTAGACAATATTCAGGTTACCAGCAATAGGATTCTTATTCCTAAAGAAAATAATAATAAAAGAGAGGTTTTAACAAAAGCCTGAGTGGCATTAAATAGTGAGCTGAATTTAAAGGAAGGGGACATGGGTTCATATTCTGGCTTTGTCATTTTCTGAATCAAATGGCAACAGTTTTATCATCTGTCACTAAAAGGAGAGAGGAAATAGAAAGAATGGAAAGGGCTTACCAACTAAAATCCCATGTTCCTTCCAAAGCTCAGTCTATGATTCTGAGGGGAACCAATATTTTATCAAGAATCTAAATGCTCCATTTTGCTCAGTTAAGAATTATGACAGTTGTTGGGCTAGTAGGTTTTTTGTTTGTTTGTTTGTTTTTTAAACAATGTAAGTCTTTCTAAAGGCTATCACTGTATAAAACACAAATTTTCAGAATGATGCAGACTTAACAGAAATACAGCGTGTATATTCCCTATGAGTCTCACTGAATACATCAATGATTTTTATTAAAAACACACACATAAAGAGAAAAAATTATTCTCCTAGGTTATTGAAACTTTGTGATCCTTGAATCTAAAGCTCTATTTGGGAAAATTAGAATACACATTGCTAATCCTGTCTTAGAATAATGGATTTTTAAAGCCTATTTTCATTAAATAAATTTGTAGTGATCTCTTTTGTTTTCATAGCACTTACCTTTCCTAAAATATCACTACCTCTTCGGCTTCCTAGTGGACTGTCTCTTATAATAAAGAATTTAAAAAGAGAAGGAAAATAATCCAGAAAAAGTAACCAAAACTCTGAAAATATTTGACATTACATGCAGCCTTTCTACCCATAGTGACCTTCATAGAACACAGCATATGGTTTCTAACTTCATCTATCACCAAGTGTAATGGTATTATGGATCTTAGTTTCCTCATCTACAGAAACCAAATAGGTTGGGGGGGGGAATTGGGAAGGGACATGGGAAATTAGATAAAATAATAATAATAAAAATATATATAGTAATTACTATGTGCCAGGCACTGTGCTAAATACTATAGATTTATTTTCTTATTTTATTTTTACAATAACCCTGGGTGCTAAGATAATCTTTAAATTCTTTCCCAGCTTTGAAAAACAATAGTGGGATTTAAAATTCCAAAATAAAAAGAAGCTATGTCTTTTAAGATCCTTACGCAAAATTCCAACTCAACTTGGAACTTCTTTTTATCTAAAAGACAGAGACCACCATAGTAGAAGGTAGGATGGATTTAGATTCAGGAAGACCTGGACTAACACCTGTGTGAGCCTGGACAAAATACTTAACCTTATGACTTCAGGCAAACACCTACAACTTCTTAACAAGATTGCCTGATTGAAATATGAATATTCTAACAGAGGAGTTAATCTGGTTTTTATGAGGGGGGAAGATTTGGGGGCAGTGGTGGAATATTTGTATTAGAAGTGCTCAACAAAATAAATAAAGCTGCTTCTGTTAAAAAAAAAACAGCAGAAGCTATTAATAATAAATATTTATTAAGTTCCTAAGATGTACTTAGAAATGATACCAACGGTACAAAGTCAGACAAGGAAGAATCATTACCCTCAAAAGCTTACATTCTAGTATATCATTGAAATTAATATTAATTTTAATATTTAATTTATTTTCTACCTGTGGTCCCCTTCATAGAATATAGAATATGATTTTTCAATTTTGTCTAACTCTATCACCAAGTATTATGGCATTAGGGACCTTAGATTCCTCATTTATGAAAAACAAAGGGGTTGGGAAGGAAAATTATTAAAATTAAAATTTAACTTAATATTTAAACTTTGGAGATAGAAGGAACCTTAGAAGATCAACAGATTCCTGCTCAAGAATGAAGTATATCTAACAAAGATTGATAAGAATATATTTACTTGGTATGTTCCAAGTCCAACTGAAAGGGTTTTAAATTTAAAGGAAAAAAAAACAAAAAAAACATTGCCTACAAATATCTACCTAGATAGCATAGTTTCTGAAACTTATGAAGAAGAATAGTTAAGACACTGGAAGTTCACAGGAAGCCAAATCCAAGAAAGGAGTCAATAATAGTAAAAGCCAAGACTACAAACATCAAGGTTAGGGAGTCAAGATGGCAGCTTAGTCACAAGCAAAAGTTGAAAGCTCTCTGACAGTCCTTCCAAACCAATCTTTAAAAAGTTCCTCAAAACAACAGGAGTCAAAAACCAACAGTAAGATGGAATGAGGGGGCTCTCCTGTTGAAAACAACTTAAAAGGCAAACAGAGAGAGTTAATTTTCATGGGAAGAGGAGAAACTAGAAGCAAAATGGCACACAGAGGAGTGCTGGCTGACCCTACCAACTACTGCACCTGGTTCCAAATCTGAGTATAGGTCAACTTCAGAATCCTGGGACCTGGGCTACACTGACAACCAAGTACCTCTGATCCACCCCTTGAAGTCTCAGGCCCTGGCTCCAGCACTCAAGACCAGAAGTCCGTCAGGCTAGTCCCTTTCAGGCCTGCTCTGCTACAGTGAAGACATAGTTGTAGGGCAAAATAGCCCACAGTGCTGAGCCCTGCAAGCCAGTAGCAGAGGAGACAGAATCACCAGCTTTCAGAATTCCCAATCCACAGGCAAAAAAAAAGGCTAGGAAAATGAGCAAACAGCAAAAGAAACACCTAACCCTATAAAATTTCTAGGGTGACAAAAAGAAACATAGAGTCAATAAAGGACTGTGAGATCCAAGCAACCACATGCAAAATTTCAAAGAAAAATGGAGGTTGGTCTCAAGCACTGGAAGAACTCAAAAAAGAATTTAAAAACCAAATAAGAAAGGTCGAAGAAAAATGGGGAAAAGAAATGAAATTAATGCAAAAAGAAATTAACAGTTTCAAAATAAAAATTGGTCAACTGGAAAAAGAGGAACAAAAATCCAATGAAGAAAAGAGCTTTCTTAAAAGCAAAATTGACCTCCCTGGAAAAAGAGGCAAACATCAAGGTTAGGTACAAGCAAGATATTCAGAGGCCCAAATTCAAAATTGCTAATTTAAGTAATATAAGAGAATGAGAACTCTGAAATATGGCTTTGTATATGCCTTATTTCAAAAGAAATAGAAGTAAATGGGGTGTTAGAATAACATTATCTATTATAAAAAGTTATACCTATGTGAGAAAAAATTGTGGTGGGATAAGCCTATTAGAGAACATATGGAAAAAGGTCAATGAATGGAGAAACAGAAATAATTATTTTTCTTCAGAATATACTATCAAGTTCCTGGATGGAGAAGGGAATATTATAATCATGACATAAGAGAAGGATACAACAGCCCTCAAGGACATCAATTATTCAGACACTTGGTGGAGATCTCTGTTTCTCTGCCTTTCTATCTCTGAAGGCATCACTTTTTGGATATGTTTTAGTGAGAGGTGTTTCAGTGTATGGGTTAAACTGAAAGCTGCTGAGGAACCACTAGAATATCAGATTCTGCCATGTTACAACCCCTGTCTTGCAGACAATATAGACACAATCATTTGGGATACTAACTATATTATTTATTTCCTAGATGGACTTAAACAAAATATAGGAAAGTGGTACATGCTCACTTTCTCTCTCTCTCTCTGACTTAGCAGTTAACAACTTTTTGACATATTTTGATGATTTCTTGATTTCTTTCTTTTTAACCATTACTTTTTATCTTAGTAACAACTCTAAGATGAGCAAGTACTAGGCAACAGAGTTTAAGTGACTTGCCCAGGGTCACAAAGCTAGGACGTGTCTGAGGCCAGATCTCCAAGTTCTCCCAACACCTCACCTGGCACTTTATCCTCTGTGTCCCTAACTATCCCTTACTTTAAAGATTTCTTTCCAAAGATGAAGGAACTAGCCAGGGAAAATTCTATTCTAGATCTACTTCTTACCAACAGGAAGAGATTGATAGAGTGGAATTACAACTCTCCAAGAATTGATCTTAGAGAGTAAAAGCTAGACATAATCTAGTGTGTAACCTGGATTTGGGGAGAACTGATTTTGAATCATTCTTCAAAAGGAAGTCAGTCCAGAGAGACTCTTAAGACATAAATAGAAAAAAAAAATCCAAACAAAAGAAAAACAGTCACTGATGTGGATCTGAGAATCCAAGAACCAACTCAAATGTCTAAATATATATATACACATACATACAGGAATGGAGAGGAAGTTCAAGAAAAAGAGGATGAATTCAAAAGTATGACAGCACTCTAGGAAATGTGTTGGGATACTAAGCTTAAGGATGAACTGAGGCTGTAAACTAAAGATAACCAAGAGTTGGGGGTAGAGAGAGGAGTCAGGATCCTGGATCCCTGCCCATCAGCATAGGGACAATACCTGTCAAGAGAGAAGAGCAGGCTGCTAAAGTATTATGTGCCAAGGAAAATGGCCTCTGAGCTTGTAAGGGCAGGACTAAAATGGCACAGAGAACTGATACCTGTGAAGATTGGATTTAGCTATCTCCTGATTGTAACAATGAATATACTTAGTACTTTCTTTATAGTGAAGATAAAATTGTAATCTCCTGATTGTAACAATGAAGATTCTTAGCTCTTCCTTTATAGTGAAGCTAGAATTGTAAGCTACAATCTATTTTTAGATTTTAACTACAAAAAGGTGCTAAGTAACTAAAAGGTAAACTTAACAAAAGAGGTGTTAAGTAACTCAAAAGGATATAATCTAACCAGAGAAGGTGAGAAGTAAAGAGTGGACAGTCCAGGAGAAAATCTAACCAAAAAAGGTGAGAACTAAAGAATGGGCAGTCCTGGAGAAAAGCGTCTGCTGTGATTGGTAGATGTGAAAATTTAGAGGAGGTAACACAAGAGAAAAAGGTCTTTAAAAGAGGGAAAAAAAGACTGAAAAAACAGCCAGTCACCCAGGCTTGGAGTGAAGGAAGGAGAAGTGACTGGAAAACCAAAACCCAGACTTCTTTTAGACTGTTACCTTTGGTGAGTGAAAAGCTGACTTAGTGACCCAACTTTCTGGGAGCATGAAGTCTCCAGGCAAGGACCATCTTCTTGAGACTCTCTTCCCCTGGCTGGGGCTTAGAGATTCTAGCTGGTACCAGAAGAAGCCTGAGTTCATTCGTTCTCTCTCTCTCTCTCTCTCTCTCTCTCTCTCTCTCTCTCTCTCTCTCTCTCTCTCTCTCTCTCTCTCTCATTCCTTAATATCTTCCTTCTATTGTAAATACTGTAAATAAATTCCATTTACTTTAGTAATTCATTTTGGGACTTAGAAATCAAATCCCTGGTGACCACCTAATAAAACTACCTAATTAATACATTTTCAGTCTCAACCACAATTAATTTTATATACCCAAGATAAATAATGAAAGCATAAACTATCTGCCTAGTGGCACCTAATGAATTCAAATGTATTAGCACAGACAAATTATTTCCTTGATACTTAGAAAAAGGAACCAGCAGATATAAGCATTTGGGGAGAACCGTAGTCAATATTATTTGAAAACTTGTGGAGACTTGGAGAGATGCTACCATATTAGAGAAAGATAAATATCCTAATTTTCCAAAAAGTGGACAGAGAACAGAGTCTGCGAACTCTAGGCCAGTGATCTTGAATTTAGCTCTAGGCAAAACTATAGCTTTTGAAAAATAGGCAGAATAAGGAAATCTCAAGAAAAGAAGGAGGTGATCACAGCAACTAAGAATAAGCCATGCCAAAATAATCTTATTTTCTTTCTGATGGGACTATTAAATGGGTAGCTCAGACAATGTACCTAGTTTATGAAGAGTTCAGTCAAACACTAGATGAAGATTTTATGATAATCTTCTTAGAAATATAGAAATGTGGGGTAAGAAATTCTATAATTATATGGATTTAGATATTTTTCAATGGTTGGATTCAAAAAGAAGACATTAATAGTTCAATTTTGACTTGGAAGGCCTTTTGTTTACTGGGTCAGTTGGCCCTTTGTTAATTTTTTTTAATCAGTGACTTGAATAAATACATAGATGGCATGTTCATCAAATTTGCAGATGTTGGAGAGGATACAAAAAAAACAGGAGAGCATGCCTCACATATTGGATGACAGAATTAGGAGTCAAAAATATCTTGACAGACTAGAAAATTGGGCTGAATGAATCTAAAAGGATGAAATGAAATAAGGATGAGGACAAAGTCTAATAGTTGGGTTCAAAACATCCCAATTTAGGCATAAGCAGGAGGAGGTTTAATTAGAAAGCAGTTTATCTGAAAGAAATCTAGAGTTTTGGAGGACTGAAAGTTCAATGAGTCAGCAGTGTGATACAGCCACCAGGAAAAAAAAAAGTGATTGGGAACTTCAGTTAGAGATTTATGCTTCCAGGGATAAGGAAGTGAGAGTTCCTTCTGATCAAAACATCCTAAAGAGTCCTTGGTCTACTAGTTGGGCACCATAATTTAGGAAAACATTGATCAAATGGAGAATGTGCAGATTTAAAAGGCCAGAATGGCAAAAAGCCTCAGTTTATATCTAAGAATTTCCCTCTTGCTAGTTCCTTCACTTTTTTAAATAAATCAGCCAAGTAACTCAAAAGGTTGTTAGCTGGGGAGAGAGAGACAGACAGACAGAGACAGAAAGAAAGAGAGAGAGACTCGGAGAGAGAGAGAAAAAGACAGAGAAAGAGACTGACATTTGTTATATTTTGTTTCAGTCCACCTAGGAAGTAATAAAGTTAATATCTCAAAAGGGACATTAGTCAGACACTACCAAGAAACAATTCAGGTTAATGTCTGTGGAGGGGAGCAGGAAGACTAAGTAATGTCATAGACTGTCCTGAGATGTGCCTGGTTTATTTCTTTCTCTGGAGGTCTCTGAACAAGGGTTAAGTGACCCCCTGATGGGGATATTCTAGGCATGATTCCTTCGGGCTATAGGTTGGGCTAACTAGCCGCTGCGGTCCTTTCCAACCCTGAGATTCTGTGAACAGAACAGACTGGTAAAATGTATATCAGAGGTTACTGAATGAAGCCTTTATTTTCAAAACCCGAGAGTGGGAAAAAATAAACCCTTGGAGGATCATGGAGATCATGATGGCAATAATGATACTGTAGCTACAACAGCAACTGCAGCTAAGACAGCAAGAGTCTTGAGGTCTTCCAAAATGGTCCTCTATATTCAAGATGATAAGGGATAAATATCTGAAACCACTTTAGGAAACTGAGGCAGCTTTCATCTTGAAAACAAAAGGTGCTGGAGAAATTCATTATTTAAGTTACTTCAAATTGCTTTGTGAAATATGCAGCAATTAAATGGTTAAAATAGATTTAATTCCAAAGGATGGTCAGCAAACAGGACATAAAGTAAAATGGAGTCTCTGTCTCCCCGCTCATGCTTACTTGCTGGATGGCCATGGGTCATTCATTTAATTTTTCTGGACCTCAGCTTCATCATCTGTGAAATAAAAACATTACCATGCCTGGCACATAGGAAGTACTAGAGAAATGCTTATTATCATTATCAATATTTTTAAATAGTGGTATATGATTTGCAAAGCACTTTATAGTATTTAATTGGAAGAGAATAATATCAGTAGCACTTACTTCACAGGCATAAAAGGGGAGGTTTAAGTAAGATCTAGTATTAAAGGGCTATGTAAACTTTAAATCGGGAAGCCAGCAAGGCAACTCAGTGGATGGGGAGCCAGGCCTAGAGATGGGAGGTCCTAGGTTCAAATTTGACTTCAGACACTTCCTAGCTGTGTGACCTTGGGAAAGTCACTTAACTCTCATTACCCTGGAACTAATACACATTATTGATTCTAAGATGGAAGGAAGGGGGTTTAAAAAAACAAAAACAAAACAATCTTAATACATTTTATGTCCAACATCATTATTAATAACAGCTAGCATTTATATATTGTTTTAAGATTTGCAAAATGCTTTACATATATTATCCCACTTTACTCTTCAAAACAACTCAGTGAAATAAGTGCTATTATTATCTCCATTTTTACAAAGGAGAAAACCAAGTCAAGCAGAGGTTAAGGAACTTATCCAGAGTCACATAGCTATGAATGTCTGAAGATGAAATTGAACTAAGGAAATTGAGTCTTCCAGATTCCAGACCCAGCACGCACTCACTCTATTCACTGAATTTTCACTGGCTGTCCCACTTCCAGGCCTGGGAAATGTTCTCTCCTTCGTTCTCTATCTTTATCTCCCTCATCATTCCCTCCCCCTCTCCCTTTCCCTCTTCTTCTCCCTCTCCCTCTCTCCATTTCCCCCTCTCTCCCTCCCCTCCTTCCTCCCTCGCCCCCTCTTTCCCTACCCCCCCCCCCAGCATCTAACAACCTTTTGAGTTACTTGGCTGATTTATTTAAAAAAGCAAAGGAACTAGGGAAGGATTAAAAATCAGTTCTTCCCGACTCCAAGCATAGCTTTCCCTCCACTAGAGCTATTATCATCTCTCCAAAATAACAATAATAATAATAATTTAAATTACATATAATTGATATTACATGAACTAAACTTTATATAATCCTTTAAGGTTTGCAAAGGTCTTGGCATGTTCATTCATTTGATCACCTGGAACATTATCCCTATTTTATGATGAGGAAACTGAGGCTACAGAGGTTTAATTCATTTATCTAGTATGTATCTGAGGCAAGATTCCTACTTAGGTCTTCTTGTTTCACTTCATCACCTAGCAAAATACCCGAAATCCCTAAGATTAACATCCCAAATGAACAAAATATTTAGGTTAATGGCCTCAACCAATAGCATCCATTTTCTAGTACCAGAAATTAGACCATGCCTAGAAAGATCAAAAACATCATTCATCTCCAAACTAGGTATCATTGCAGATAAGCCAATAAACATGATCAGATAAGAGTTCTTGAAGTCAGGGCTGAAAGGGAGCACAGAGATCATTTCCTCCAAAGCCTTCATTTCACTGAGGAAGAAACGAGGCAAAGGAGTTTACGTGACTTACCAGAGGTCATACACAGAGGAAATGGCAGAGCTAAGATTTAAGTCAGATCCTCTGAGCCCAGGGTTCTCCATTCTACCATGCTAACAAGGGAGCTTGGTTCCCCGGTGGGGGGTGGGGACAAAGCAAAGAAAAACTGAATCAAACTCCCTTCACTGAAAGTTGTTAGACAAAGATAAATTCTGTCCCAGTGATTCACAACTGTTGTGAATAGCTCTGGTTTGAGAGATGGTATTTGGGAAATGAGATCCACTTAGGAAAATGAGGTTATCAAGGCAAAGTAAATGACATCTGCCTTCATTTTGATACCAGGTACAATGCAAGGTTCTTAATTTCAATGTACTTTGTCCTCCCAGGAAGAGCTTGGGAAGCTGGCTACTGAGACGGCTGTCCACTCCTTTGGACCAAGAGGAACGGTCAAAGAAGAGGTTAAGGGTGGGAGCCCAGACTTGCTTTGCTTCTGTATCTCTGGTGCCTACAACAATACCTTGCACATAGTAAGTGCATATGATATGATGGTTGAATTAGTATAATATGAAAGAGCTGACATGGGTCAATAGCCGCATTTTCATGATGCTCAAAGGTCTACAAAGAGCTTGTTCTACATTAACTCATTTGTCACTTTAGGATCATGATGGGTTGGGTAAGTGCAAGGCAACCCTGTTAAATTCTAGTTTCAGATATAGCAACTATTTCTATGAAAAAATACAGCTGACAGATCTCTGCCAAGTTGCAAAGAAGAAAAGAAGCTTCCTGATACGGTAGAGAAAGAAGCCTGTGCTATGAGCCAAAGACCTGAAATGCTATTAAGAGGAAGTGATTGGAAGAATCACTTTTGGTCCTGGAAGAGAAAGGAAGGACTTCCTTCTTTTTCCTAGAGAGATGGGGGGATGTTGAATACAAAATAATTAGAGATCAGAGTAGAGGACAGTTTTATTTAGCTATTTTTCTTTGTTACCAGGGAGGGTACCTTTGGTGGTAGCCAACAAGGGGTGGGGCATATCCAGAAAAGTCTCATGCATTTATTTTAAACCCTCACCTTCCATCTTGGAGTCAATACTGTGTATTGGTTCCAAGGTAGAAGAGTGGTAAGGGCTAGGCAATGGAGGTTAAGTGACTTGCCCAGGGTCACACAGCTGGGAAGTGTCTGAGGCCAGATTTGAACCCAGGACCTCCCATCTCTAGGCCTGACTCTCAATCCACTGAGCCACCCAGCTGCCCCTGTCTCATGAATTTTTGATAGGCATCTATAAGACTTTTTTTTTTAAAGACCCAAGTAGCAATTCTACTGGTTGAGTGGGAACAAGTCAATGCCTTTTTCTGAGTCTCAGGATCGTTCTTTATAAAAGGAAGGAATTGGTAGAAAGGAAGCCTGGCACCCTGAAAAATGTGATTAGAATTGGAGAGAGAGGATTAGAACTCATCTTCTGGCTCTGAGACTTATTTCATGGGATGATCTTGAGTGGCAAGCCCCACGACATGTCTACATTTTAGTTTCCTCATATGTAGCAGGAAAGGGACCATATGGCTTCTGAGGTCCCTTTTAGTGTGAAATTTGTGGTTCTCTGATTAGATGGCCTCCAAGGTCTCTTCTACCTCCAATCCAAATAATTTTATGATCAGGGGCAGGTAGGTGGCTCAGGGAATTGAGAGCCAGGAGGGGCTTGGGTAGCTGGCTATTGAGATAGTGGTCTATTCCTCTGAACCAGGAGGAATGGTCGAAGAAGCAGCTAGAGATGGGAGAGTCATGCCTAAGGCTCACTTTGCCTCTGTATCTCTGCTGCCTAATACAATACTTTACACATAGTAGGGAGGTCTTCGATTCAAATCTAGTGTCAGATACTTCATATCTGTGTGACTGGGCAAGTCACTTAACCCCCAATGCCTAGTCTTTATCTCTCTTCTGTCTTAGTATTGGTATTGATTCTAAGATGGAAAGTAAGGGTTGGGGGGAAAAAAGTAATATATACAAAGTACTATGGTAGGTGAGGAGAACTCAAAGGCAAAAACAACAAAGTTTCTGCCTTCAACAGGGTAGAAAAGAAAGTAACCAGCATAGCATATAATTCAAAGTAGAGAATGAAAGACTCAAAATGGGGACTCAGCAAAAAATGCTCTAAAATCTGAGGAGAGAGAGAATACTTTGTTGGCTGGGGTGCAATTCAAAGATCCTTCCTAGAAGCAGAGGGCCCTGAGATGAACTTTAAAGGGTATAGAAGGATTGTTTCTGAATGTTAGTGAGATTATATGTTCTAGGCAGGAGTCTGGTGGTGGTGTGGGGGGTGGTTGTGTCAATGCACAAAGGCAGGAAACAGCAGGAGATATTTGGAGAATCGTCCCTAGTCCAAGCGAACTTTAAAGTGTCAGAGAAGAGGCAGAATATGAAATAGTTAGAAAGTTGAAGCCACAGTGAGGGGGGACTTGAATGCCTGGGATAACGAGCTTATATTTTATAGTACAGGCATAGGAGCCACTAAATTTTTTCTGGCATAAGAATGATAGTCACTAAGTCTTTGGATGGTTCTTTTGGCATTATTTGGGGTGAAGAATGGGCTGGAACCAGTCTAGTTAAAATACCATTACATGGATCTAGGCAAGGGATAATGAGGGTTTGAATTAGAGTGTTGACTACCGGAGAGAAGAGAAATGGACCAATACAAAGTAAACAGAAACAGATTCAGCAAGTGGGGATCTTGGAAAGAGAGGGAAAAAGGAAGTCCCAAAGGTGACTAAGTTATCCAGCCTAGGTAGTAGGGAAGATGGTGGCCCCTCAAGCATTACATATCTATATGTACACAAAGCCTTTGATTCCATTCTATTTCTTTTCCTTCCCTCTTCTATCTTCTTCTCCCTTATATCCCTTCTTTCTTATATCTTCCCTCCCAATTTCTTCCCAAGATCCCCCTTTCCAAACAGTTCTTCTTATGGGAAAGGAGAAGGGAATTAAATACTTAATGGAATTAGGTTCCTTCCTCACTGTGACCTCTTAGGATCTAAAGCTTTATTCAAGGATCAACTGAGATACCACATGTACTTGGAGGTCTTAAGATTCCACCTTCAGAACTACAAGAGCCTTATCTCCTCTTGTGAAAGATAATTAATGGAGGTCCAGGGAATATGAGGAGCTTGTTCCCATCCAGATGTGGATCCAGATGTAGATGTTGGGACATCCAACTCCAAAGTTAGTGTTGGCTCCAAAGCTTTTGTATAATGCCTCTTGCTTGGTCCTGTTGAATTATTAGTCCTATCTTTCTTCTCAATTTATAAAATACTCACTAGACAGTTACTCGCTATATTATCCAGTAGGGTAGGAGCTCTTTCAGGGTAGACATAGTTTTTTCTTTTGCTTATGTGATCGGTGTCTAGTACTAAGTCTTGTACATTGTACAACTTAATTCCTATTGACTAAAACTGCAGGTAATTCCTTATTGTATCCTCAACATACAAACCAAACTTGTAAGTGGGGAAGAGGGAAGATAGGAAAGGGGGAAGTTCCTCAAGAAAAATAAGGGTCTAATTCTTTAAGGTTATAGCATTGAGTCAGGAAGAATGCAGGCCAGGGAGCTGACTCATAAAAAATAAATAAATTAAATAAATAAATAAAACAAAGAAGATTAGGTAGCACTGGATTTGCGAAGGGGATCCCCTAAGGTCTAGGACACACATAAAAAGTGAATAGATATCTCTTAGCAAGTAGAAGAATCAGTTTCACTGCTTCTATTCACAGATTTTAAAAAAATCAAAAGATAATATCAACAACTTGACCATTTCATGTAAATATACGAAAAAATCAAGGTCATTTTTGAAATTACTTTTAAACAAGTTTCTGTCAGATTAAGTGCATTGATTTCATTAATAAACCATTTAATTTTTATTCTATTTTATCCCATAAGAATGTAAGCGCTTTGAAGGCAGGTTGTTTCTTTTTCTTTTTTTATATCTCCAGCATTTATCACCAAGTATTGCATGTAGTAGGTGCTTAATAAATGCTGTTGAGATGTGTGGATATACAGGGCTACATTTGGAGCTAAAAATAAAAGTCGAGACAAGGACAAAAAGGCATCTTTCAGAAAGATTCAAGCAATATTTTGGCAAGCAACATAAGCTCAGCATCATTTACCACTGATTGGCCATCAAAACCCAACTAAAATGGATCTTTACAACATTTGTAAGCAAATTTGTCCTTGGCAGCAGGAACTGCAGGCTATTATCTTCAAAGCAAACAAAAGAAATGGGTAAGATATTTATTTTAATATTATTAGGTGCTATTTCTTTAGATTCATCACAGTACAAAAGAATCCGATTCTTTTGCATTAATTACAATTTGAAAGACATCACTTTTAGCAGCAATGATAAATAGGAGCAGTATCTAATTATTAATTCTCAAACAAAAATCATTTAGGTTTGTTTTCTAGAAGATCAAATAGAGGGGAAAATGCAACATTCCACATTTGTTTAAATACTTAGCAGCCTGTTGTTCATTTTGTGGTATGAAATTCATTCTCTCTGCAAGGTTGGAACAACCTATGATTAATGGATATTTAAAAGAGAACAATATTTTAATGTCTTCTAGCATCCATTATTAATCATACTTTTTGATAGGATACTCAAATGGATTTGTGATCTCATCAATTGGGGTACATTTTTTCCAACAAAGGATTCAATCAATCAGGAAGCTTTTATTAAGTGCCAACTAGTGCCAGGCAATTGTCTAGGCAATGAGGATACAAAAGAAAAAATGAAATTGCCCATGCCCTCAAAGAGCTTCCATCCACATTATTCATGCCTGGATATCTGGTGCAGTTATTATTCCTGTCCTCCCAGAAGTTCACTGAAGGAGGCCTATCCAACATAATTGGTGCTTTTTTCCTTGATTTCCCCAGTTTTCAAGGAATACTATGGAGCATGGCAGCTACCATTCTTCATTCTCAATACACAAGCCTTTCTTTTTTTCTCTTCTTTCGTTCTCCTCCTCTTCCTCTTCCTCTTCTTCCTCTTCTTCTTCTCCTTCTCTCTCTCTCTTATTGTGTGTCTTTCTCTCTGTCTCTCTCTCCTTTACACACACACTCTCTCTCTCCTTGCTCTAATGCTATTTTGGCTTATTTTTTTTCTTTCTCTGTCTCTTCTTCTTTTTTTTTTTTGCATTCTTTGCACACTTTTACCCTGAAGAGATTCCTTATTTATAATGTACTACATGGCCTCATGCCCTCTTTTTCATTGTCCTTTAAGTGATATCCAATTTCACTTCTTTGGAGATTGTAGTATATCATGATTTGAAATGATACAACCACCAAACACGATGAAGTACTCCTTAAACCATCAAAAAAGTATCTTTTCCAAGAAAAATGATTCCATAGTAAAATGAAAAGAAGCTATTAGTCACCCAAAATGGGTAAGAACAAACCTTCTTGGCTGAACCACTGCCCATTCCTGCCTCCAGGGTGGCTCAACTCATAGATTCAATCTTCTAAACTTGCACCCTGTCCCTTCCCCATGTAGACTCACAGAGGATCTTATCAGCACCATTACAAGTGTCTTCCTCTTCATCAAACTCTAGTTCAGCAGGTGCCTGTTGGTCTTGGGGATCCAAGCTATCCTCTTCTCTCCCAGAGCAGTGATCATCTAATGAAAGACCTGCTGCCAGAGAGAGATCTAGAGTATTCATGCCTTCCCTGAACCTTATCCAAAAGACTCCTCACAGGATTATGGGTGGGGGCACAGGGAGGGAAAAGAAGAAATCTCCCCTCCCACCTTGATTGAATGAGAGGACATCTTCCTTTTGCCATGCTTCCCTCTTCTTAGAAAAGCATGCTAATTTGCATAAATAATGTTAAATTATTAATTAAATTGATATTAAATTAAATTTTTATTCATATGAAAGCATATGCTTGGTACAGTAGAGTATTGGGCTTGATGGGAGTTCGGAAGGTCTGAATTCAAATCTCACTTCTGTCAGTTACTTTTTATAGAACATGGATTTAGCCCTTATGCCTGAAGCAACTTCAAGCAAGAGTTATTAACTAAGTCACTAATGGGCTGTGATTTGCACTGGTGGGGGAGACTTCTTACACTTGGAAATCACCACCAGGACAAATTTATGTCTTCTAGATGTTTTCATGGGTATTAACCAGTAAAATGTGGCGGGTAAAACTGCCCTGGTGAGTTTCTCCAAAGATTGTATTATGTTCTAAGATTCTCATCCCCAAATGACTTTTCTACCATTTTGTTTGTGGCTCAGTCATTTCATTTGGCTCTTTGTGACCCCACTGGGGGTTTTCTTGGCAAAAATACTGTAAAGGTTTCTCATTCCTTTCTCCATAAATGAAAAAACTGAGGCAAACAGAGTTAAAGTGACTTGTCCAGGGTCACACAACTCATAAGTGTCTGAGCCCAGATCTGACCTCAGGAAGATGAGTATTCCTGACTTCAAGCCTGGCTCTCGAGCCACTGGGCCACTTTGCTTTGCCATTGACTTCTCAAGCTCATTTTATAAATCAGGAAACTCAGGCAAATGGGCTTAATTGACTTGCCCAGGGTCACAGAGCTAGTAAGTAAGGCTAGATTTGAACTCAGATCTTCTTGACTCCACACCTAGCACTCTATCCACTGTACCACCCTAGCTGCCCCAAACAATTACTTGTTGTTAACAGGTTCCCGAGTCCAAAACTCTTATCTATCCACCGAACCCCCTCATTGTCTCTTTTCTGCCCCCCAAAGCTACCAACCTTTTAACTATAAGAGCCAGATTTTCACATTACTTATTGGCTAATCTCAAAAAGACTGTACTCTGTCCATTCACAAAACACTTCTCCACAGACTTGTTGATAAGACTTTTTCACTGTCAGACTAACAAGATAGTCCTGTGAGTTACTGCCCTTGTTTATCAAAGGGACCCAATGACTTAGCCAACTCAACAGCACTGACTGGGCTTACAACTGGAATTGCATCTTCTTAGTAAAAAGATAAATATTAAATTTTCTTGTTAATGGTCTGATCCAATTCAGTTGAGTTCTGAGTGCCTGGCTCTTTCTCACATACTCGAAAGGGAACTGATTACTGCAAAACGATCAACATAAGAATTCTGAAAATTTAAGGTTTTAAAAAGGAGAACCTTAATGCCATTACTGGGCCTGTATCCTAAAGAGATAATAAAGAAGGAGGAAGGTCCTACATGTACAGAAACATTTCTAGCAGCTCTTTTTGTAGTGGCAAAGAGTTGGAAAATTAAAGGGATGTCCATCGATTGGGGAATAGCTAAACAAATTGTGGCACACGTTGGTGATGGAATACTATTGTGCTATACTAAATGAAGAGCAAGACGATTTCAGAAAAAGCTGAAAAGATCTGAATGAACTGATGCAGACCAAAATAAGCTTAACCAGGGGAACATTGTACACATAAACAGCAATATTGGATGATGATCAACTGTGAAAACCTGGCTACTCTCAGAAATGCAATGATCTGGGACAATCCTGAAAGAATGATGATGGGGAATATTATTCCACCTCCAGAGAAAGAACTGTTGGAGTTGGCTTTCACATCAGTGTATCTTTGGTTTTATTCTGGGGTTTTGGTTATGTATGACTTTGCTCTTACATGTTGTAAGACCAATTGGAAGTGCATTTTGAATGACAAGAAAAAATTGAAAAGAGAACTTGACTCTCAGAAAGATCCTGAAAAAGGAATTTTATCTATGAATCATTTTTCTGCTCATTCTTTTTTCCTGCCTGATAAAAATTCAAACTTTGCTTCATCTTCTCAGCTGTGCTTTTCATTTCACCAGATTTTTTTTTTTACCAATATCCCCAGGCCTCCATCTTAGCTATCTTTATCCTTTTCCAAGGCCCATGGACATAGTGCTACATAAAGAAAGGAGAATAAAAGCTCAGGTTTGAAGGAGTATGAAATGGGTAGAGGCTCTTCCACCAATTTTCAAAATCTTTCTGAATTCTATGCTTTAGAGCAGGGTGGCCATCAGTGGGCATCAAACTGCTGAAAGTCAGCAGCATTGTACAGTGGAAGGAATACTTGGAATGAGAGGATATGCCTTTGAATTCTGACCGCCACTTAATGAGTTGTGTAATATTGGGGAAACTGTTTCACCTATCTTGGACTCAGTTTCCTCATCTGAAAAATGAATTGTGGACTAGATGGTTTCTAAGACCCCTTCCAACTCCCTATTTATAATCTATTTATAAACTTATAGAATTCATCTCTGAATTTATAAAATCTCATTAACTGTGCACTCCTGGGAAAGTCACTTACTGCCTATCCCTCACTACAGAGATTAAAAAAAAAAAACACCACCTCCTCATCAATTTCATTTTCGTAAATATTCATTGGACTAGTTTGGATTAATGTCTCAACTTGTCTTCCTATCATCTCTTCTTTAATTATTTTTTTTAAATATTCAAACCATCACCACATAGCTTGATTTTCCCCAGTATCTCTCTTAGCCTGAGCAATCTTATTTGATAAAAGATTCTGTCTTAATATATACCTCTTTCCTTATATTTGAATAACCAGCACCTAGCCTGACACATACATAGTAGATACATAATTATTTATTTATTGATTGGTTGGACAGTATTTAACTTGGGAACATTGGACAAAAGCAGAGAATTCTGTGACCCAGGTACATTTATATATCCTCTATCCACCTTTAAGTGGAAAGCTTCCAACAAGTCACTTCTAATTCCCACTGTGAGATTTCCCAATCAAGTTAGATATTAAGCCAACCGAGTGACCCTGTGAATCAATAACTCTCATCATTGTACATCTTATCCAGAGCACCCATTCGGGCAGAAAATGTAATTTTTAAAGTTTCCTTCTTTCTTTCTTTTTTTTTTGGGGGGGGGGTTCTTCTCTATTCCATCAAGGCTCAGATAACAGCAAGTTCTACTGTCTGAATGAGTACAAACCTAACCTTTTCTCTCCTGCTTCCACAACCCAAGCCTAGGCAAAAGCTAATGATTTCATGTCAGCAATCTTCTCCTGAAAATGTCATTTTTGGAAGTGCTTCCCCCAGGGAAGCCATCTTCTAGAATATGGCGATTAGAAATAAAGGACACAAAAATCATTTGTGAGTTACATTAATGATAAATAAAAATAAATGTGTCAGGACTGCTTTCCATCTTGTGAGAAGTAGACACTTTCTGGAGGCCCTTCTTATTGTAGCTACCATGGGGAGGGGGAAGGAAAGGGGAGAGGAAATAAGCTCTTACTTATTTTTATTCTTGCTCTTTTGTATTTAATGGATCGGACAATTCTCCTGTTGGAATGATAAATCCATGCTATGTATTTATTTTTGTTCATTAAGATGGATATTCAGAATTTCAAATGGAAAAAATGAAAAAAAATAGGAACTAACCATATTCTCTAGATACAGAAATGGCAACTCATAAAAGGCAATTTCTAAAAAGCTATTTGGCAAATATTTATTTTCATTTCTCCACCACTCTCAGATAAATTCATTCTAGGCCACTTAAATCAAGAAAAAATGGGTTTGATCTTACCCTGGGCAGTGATTTGCATGAAATTATAATCACAGATTCCCCATGCCCCAATTATTTACCATCCATAATCAATCATGTATTTGGAGTCTTTTGATGATCAGAAACTTAATTTGAACATTCACTTAATATAAGCCAGAAGGTCAAGGGAATATCTGAATGTAGTATCTTGGCAATCAGATTTCTTGCTCTTGCCATGCTTCACACAGTGAAGATGTTTCCTAAGCTTCAACAGAAACACCATCAACATCCTGACATTCCATATTTCATTTATTCCTGTGTGAAATTCTGTCTGTGTTAGCCCAGGGAGGCAGACCGAAGGATAAAAAAATGTTCCTGAATCACAAAATTCTGTGCTTTTGTCCAATATCTCCAAATCAAATACTTTGAACTAATCAGTCAACAAGTAATTATGCATCTATCATGTGCCAGGCTTTGGGCTAGGTGCTGAAGATTCAAGTGCAAAGAAAGAGGCATGTAGTAAGAAAGAATCTTTTATCAAGTAAGGCTTCCCAGACTATTTCAGCTATTAGGACAGAGGGATTGGGGGGAGGGGGAGAGGGACTACCAGCAGGATGAAGCAAAAGAACAGGGTCAAATCTACACACAGAAACTATGATAACTCAGAAAGTATGGCTCCACATACCAAAAAATAGACTTAAGCATGGAAATCCAGAGAAAATTTGAAGTTTTGATGAGGTGACTCCCAAATATATCCAATTAGAAGGAATTTACTGGTTAGAACACTTTTCATATTGCTCTAGAGAGATCTCCCCACAAATAACCCGTTTTTAAGCAACATTCCACCCTTGTTCCAACTTTGCCTCCCTTTCTCTGTAACTAAAAAGTATTTTCCCAGGGAGGCAGTCACACTCAGAATGTGGACGGAATGCCTCCTCTGGTGCAGTCAGGGTACATTCTGACCAAGTATAGCAGCAGGATGGGTCAACTGAGACTGTCTCTTCTTCAATGGCTGGGAGAAAATAAAAACCTGGTCACGTCCATGGGCACTTACCTGATTGCCTCAGGGACAATCTAAACACAGTTTTTTCTACCCTTTTCTTTTCTTTTTCTTTATTTATTTGGTGTTGTATATAAATAAGAGTTTCTTGTGTATACTTGAATCTTTTGGGTTGCCACTCATTACCAATGAACTTCACATGATTAAGGGAATGCCTTTGAGATCATCTTAATATTATTATAACTTGGCTTTTTTAAAAATATAAGTAAAATAAAAGAGGAGAGCCTAAGGAAGCCAGACAGCAGGAAACCAATAAAGCAAGAGAATGGAAAATAAAATTGTAGCAAATGATCACTAAAGATTATATTTCAACACGAGACAATTACCATTGCTATCCTACTCTGAGAAGCATCTGTGTAGCATGCAATCATGATAAACAATGCTGTAATATACTATTCTGATAAAAAGATGCATAATATATGAATTCCTTTGCTTACAACACACACACACACACACACACACACACACACACACACACACACACACACACACACAGGCAAATGGCCTTTGGTACTTCGTTGAAAAGACTAGGCTGTTATCTTACTGTAACAAAAACTCACCTAGGTCTGTGGTACCTTTCATCTCTATCTGGTATGAAAACAGCATCTTAAATTATTCAACTGCATTCAAAGTGAAGTCAGAACAACATTGCTTAAAAGTTTTAACATGGTGAATAGCTACTGACTTCCTTGACTATATGGCTTCTAAGTGTGTCCCACTGGTCCTTAACATCACATTAATCCCTAAACAAACCACAAAATTTGGTATTCCTGTTTTTACATTTATGCAATTTTGAAATGTACAAACATTCACTTGACCCATCCAGTATTCACAGAGAGCAGAGGTGTACCTAGGAATGGCAAAAAATGGAGAAGCCTGATAACATATGGGAAGATATCAAAAAAGGTTTTTACTCCCACTTAAGAACCAGGCAATAGGAAACCAATCCTCCTTCATCCTAAACAGCTTTTTGATATGGTATTTGCTGACCAATGTTATTCCCTTGGTATTCTCCATCATCCATCGTTTGGATTATTTATGCAAGCCTTCCTTTCCTTAATGTTTCTGAAGGAAATCATAGACCTACTTCTCTGGCAGAAAAGGGAAATACACGGATACTGATGAACCAAGGGAAGGGAGAGAGGACCTTGATCTGAATTTAAAACTTGTTTTCATAATAAAGGAGTTCTTATATAATCTAAATCTAAAGACAAAACGCCAGTATCCCAATTCAGATTCAATCTACCTAATTCGAAATTAGTCTATTTCAGGCACTCTTGGGGGAGGGGGGCGTTCTGGGGGGATTCCTCAGATATACAAATAATGCTCTTTCTTATGGTGGTTAGAGTGAATCACATCCCCAACTCCCTTTTCTTAAGTATAAAATTTATTTTTCATTGAAAGAGTTTGTAACATACGTAGGAAAAAAAAATACTTTAAAATCTGCTACAAATACTACCTGGAGGAATTTTCCTCAGTCAGCTTGGATTGTGAATGCTCTTCAAAGGAGTGCAGTAGGCTTACCTTGACACACTCCTAATGCCTCCAGAAGAGATGCTGCTGGTCCGTCTCTAGTGAAGCACACACAGCCTTACTCCCTCCAGTTCCAGCTCCTGCTCTGGCTATAGCCAGCGCTGTTACTGTTTCACCAAAGCCTTCTCTTCTTAGGGCTGCGGAAACTCCGCCTCCTCGGGGTGGCAAATTTAGCTGCCACCGCTGCTGCTGCAGCTCCTCCTCCTCTCCACACCCCTCCTCCTCCAGGGGCTACCCTGGTTACTCCAGCTGCAGATGCTGCTGCTGCTGCTGCTGTAGCTCGTCCCCCTTCAGCCTCCCTCTCACCTTTCCGGACTGGATGCTTTGGCTTCGGATGCCTCTCCCTCCCTTGCTGCTCCCCTTCCCTTACTCCTCTCCCTCTTCCTTCTACTGGGGCTCCGCTGGTTACTCCAGCTGCGGATGCTGAAGCTGTAGTTCGTCCCTCTCCTGCCTCCCTCTCACCTTTCCGGGCAGGATGTTTTGGCTTCTGATGCTGCCCTCCTCCCTTACTGCTCCCCACCCCAACTTTCCCTGCGTCTCCCACCTCCTGTTTCTATTGTTTCACCGTACCCCCTCCGCCCTGCAGTTACTCCCACACCTGCAGCCCTAGCCTTCCTCTTATAAATTGAGGAGGGAAGAAGTAGATGCTGCTGCCTCCTGCCACCCAGTCCTGTGCCTCCACCTCTCCTTGCTGAGATGCCCCTGCCCCTCCCGGGAAAGATGCTGGAGTTGGGCAATAATGACAGCTGCTGTTCGCGCCTGAGCACCCGCGGCAGCTCTTCCAGCTGGGTCTTGTCTCCCAGAGCGTCCGTGCCCTCCACCTCCACCCCACGCCAGCCCTAGAGCTCCCTCCTAGCACGCGCCTCCTGCAGAGCTCCAAGCCACCCCAGGTTCTACCCTAGGCGTGCGCCAGCTTCCTCCTCCCCCTCCCCCGCCCTATTCAAAGCCCTAGTCTACTACGCTCCCGGATTGGACCAGGTGAGTCGAGACTCCTCCTTTTCTCTCCGAGCCCCTGCCCTCCTCTCTTCCTCTCAACCCCGCCCAGGCGAGCTGAGGAGTCCTTGATGATTTGTCAGCGTTGTCCCCACCCATCTCGTGGAGCCGTGAGCAGTGCCTGCTGGGTGATGTAGTCCTGATAAACTATGAGGCTGTGGGCAGGGTAAATGGCTAGGACTACGAGCCCCCATCGGCCCGTGCGCGGCTCCGGCTGGGCAGGATTCCGGACAACGCCTGGTTCCTCTCGGCTCCTTCCGGCGTTGCCGGAGTGAATTGATCCGGGAGTTGAAGAGGCTCTGGAGGTGGGAAGTGGAGTCAGTCCCGAAGCCGCTGCCACCTCTAAGGGAAGGGCTGCCCTGCCGGCCTTGGCCTCGAGGCGTCCCGGCAGGCGAGGGTAGGTGCGCCCGGGCCCGGCGGGCGTCGGGAGGTGACTCGACGCGAGCGGCCTCCAGTGGGCTCGTCGAGGCCGCCCGGGCGCGGGCCTCCCTCCCGGCCTCCAGCCTCCGGCCTCCTCTCGGGGCCGGCGTCCAGGAAGTGGAGGCGGGGGCTAGGGGCGGGCAGGCCTCGGCCGGGAGGGAGCGGATGTGCCCCGGGCGGGGTCAGCTCCAGGTGCGGGAGAAGGAGCGCAGCACAGCGGTGGGGTGACCCGGCTGTGCCCTTCGGGGCGGGGGAGGTAGGGCAGAGCAGGGTCCCGCGGCCCAAGGTCGAGGGTCTTTGGGGTACTCCGTGGGCGGAGGCCTGGAGTCTGCGGGGGGGGGGGGGTGAGGGGAGGAACCGTTGTGCCTCCCTCGCCCCTGTCAGGCTGTCCATCAACTGCCCAAACACCACCTGCATACCTGGGTCCGAATTTGTCCAGTTTGGCGTTAAACTGGTGGGCAAGGCGCTTAGCGTGGTTCCTGCACACAGCAGGCGCCTAATACGTGCTTATTCCCTTCTCCCATCTATCTATTAATTTATCTCTTGGAGGAAGGGCTGCTTCCCTTTGCTCCAGGAGAGGAGGATTTATTTTATGGGACCGCTGTGCCTTCCCTACTTTATGCAGCTGGAAATTCAGACAGGATTTCCCCCAACTTGGCAGTTTAGGACAACCTCCCCATCCCTCAGGAGGCTTTTTTTGAGCTGAGGGCAGTGGTCCTCATCCAGGGCACCTGGCCCATTCCTTTCCTCTTGGCTGAAGAGAAGCCACCCTTAGACAGTGATTCTTGCATTAGTGTAGAACTTCTCCCTATAAGTTTGTGCCTTACCAAGCAGGAGCTTGTGAGACCCTGTCATAGCCAGGGTATCTCACCCTTTAAGCAGTTTCTGTTACATTCAAGTTGAAGTGGGAAGATACTTTTTTGACTTCTTTTCTTCACGTGGACTTTTGGCCTCCTGATGTGTAACTTCCTTTAGGAATTATTCTTTCACTGCTGTGAAATGAAAGGCATACAGATCAGATGAACCTCTGACAACCATCCATCTGTTCAAATATTTTAACTTTAAAGGTACCTCTGAATGGCTGTCATCTTCTGGAAAAATTCCTTCTCATTCCTCCTGCACAAAAAAAAAAGCAAAATTCATGGAAAGGGAAGAGGGTCTGACTCAATTTATATATTTTTATCTTTCCATTAGAGTTAAGTAAGGTGATGGAAAGAGCACTGAATTGAGTTACGAAGACCTGGTTTATAATCTTAACTCTACTACTTATCACTGGCATGACCTTGAGCAAGTTTCTTAAGCCTCTGGGGCTCCACTTTGTAAAGTAAGTGAGTTGCACTAGATTACCCGAGTTTCTCTCTGAATCCAGTGATCCTGGCTTTGGTAACAGGTGACAAGTTGTGTTTTCCTAATAAAGGAAAGTCATTTCAAGACATACTAGGCCCTTAATATGCTGCTTCTTCATGTTTTTTTCCATGGGTCTCCCTTAAAAATTGTTATCTTCATACACAAGTACAGTACTTTGAAGTTGATACTTCTAGAACATTTTGCTCAGACAGTGAGATTTCAGGGGGACTTGAAAACAAGTTTAGTGTGATCAGTATAGGAATGTTACATATCTGAAAGGAGTTACTTCAGTGATCTGCATTGACTTCTTGCTACCTTCAGAATACTTCTAAAATTTAGCTCTAGAAAAGATTGCTATGTATTTCTATATCCCATATGATGGCCTGCAGATCACATGAACTACCTTTTAATTTTTTTTTTTAAGGATTTTACATTCCTGAGAAGACTTCACAATAAAAAAAACAAAGGAAATCTGTTGTTAGTTTTAGGCTGAAAACAATGTAAAAAGACATGAGTTGCATACCATGACACCATGTAGTTATCTATATTAATTCTAGATCTTTTAGCTATCATGATAGTCTTTTAACAGAAATTCATTAATTATTAAAGCATTACAAGTTTTCTGCAGGATAAATTTTTCTTTAAGAAAACATCTAGTTATAATTACCATGTAATTGTAGTTCATCTCTACATAATTTGTTTTAAAGAAACTTGCTCTTTTTATAAATAACAAAGGACTAAGACTGTGTATATATGTGTTCCATGCTAGTTATTTTTTAGCTGTACAGGTGGAATTTAGACTAGTAGGGAAATTTGAAGGAGCCAAGATCAGAAAAGGATATTATACAAAATAAGATTCAAAAGAGAAGAGACCTAAAACCAATAGAATGAAGTATAAAAGAGAATACATGTTATAATGTTCCCAAAAGGAAAAAAAAAATTTTAACTATTTGAGAATAACAAGCTATTTTTTATGTTGGAGGAGTCCTTTGAGGTCTAAAACCCTTAGTGAGATGTGATTACTATTTCTTATATCACCCAGACCTTCTGGGGACCTATATCATTATTATTATAATTGTCATTAAAAGTTCATAAAAATTTATTAAGCATTTACTGTGCCAGACTCCATATTAAACACTGGGGATACAAATTAGAAAAAGACAGCCCCTGTCCTGATGGAGCTTACTGTTTAATAGGAAAGACAATAGACTAAAGGAAGTTACAAAAAGAAACAGGGTGCCAGAAATGTAACTAGCGCTCATTCAGAACCAAGCAGAGCAGCTGCTGGGAAATGAAGAGATCATTGGAAATTCTTTGCCCTCTATAAATGGAGGCATTGAGAGAAATTTTTTGCTCAGCTCTCCAATCACAGGTGAGAAGCATTGGGGATGCTGAGGTATTAATTAGCAAAGCTGAAACAATCCCTATATAAGATTTCTGGAAATGGGTAACTAGGTGACTCAATGGAGAAATGGGCTTGGAATCAGGAAGACTTAGGTTCAAAGGTGACCACAGACATTTACCAAAGCTGTGGGACACTGGCCAAGTCACCTAGCCCCAATTTACCTCAGTTTCCACAACTGTTAAATGAGGATAATAAGTACCAATCTCTCAGGATTGTGGTGAGGATCAAATGAGATAATATTTGTAAAGTAGTTAGCAGAGTATCTGGCACACAGTAGGTGTTATATACTGTAAATGGTTATTCCCTTCCCTACCTTTCCCTCCCTACTTATCCTGGGGGAAAGCATGATATTCTAAGAGTCAAAACCAAGCAGAATAACTGATGGGAAAGGAAGATTTTGTATTATTATTCTCTATCAGATATCAGATTTGTTAGTTCCTTGAGGATATATATTTATATATATGAACTTGGAAAGTGGAACCTCTGAGTAAAGAACTCAAATCACCTTCACCTGAAAGTAGACACTAAGGGATAACTTCTTATATGGTATATGATGTTCTTTTTCTAAAGAGAATGTAAATGAACCATTTTCCACCTCTAGTATAGATAATTTGTAATGATCTTGAATTGTCAACTTTGAAGAATTATAGGTTAATATAAAGATGAATTTCTTGACTGACATTTGTCAGAGCACTGGAAATGTGATTATTTTTTTCTGGACTGGAACTTTGACATTATTGGCATAGAAAACTAGTAATGAAAACCTTCTCCAGTGCAGACCAGCCCCTGCTCTGCCACTTAATCTTCTGGGAATTACCTAGAGGACTGAGAGGTTAAGTGTCCAGAGGGATTTGAATAGTCAGCCAGGTCTTTCTGCTTCCAGGTCATCAAAACCAAGATTAATCAATCTCTGACTTTGAAGGATTAAATATTAGATCAAAGCCTATTAATACAAAACTACATCAAACATGGTTTCTGTATAACAAAATATTTCCAAGACCTGTCTTTCAAAACAATGTTACAGTGATGGCAAACCTTTTAGAGATGGAGTGCCAAGCCCTGTCCCCCAGGCCAAATGCCAGGTCTACCCAGAAACCATCTGCTGCCCCCCCCCTCACTCCACCCAGGGGAGGGAGAAAGCCCTCCCATTGGGCTGCTGAACAGAGGGGTGAGTAAAGTGAGGAAAGTCCTCAGTCAGTGTAGAGAGTAGGAAGGGAGTGGCTTGAGTGCTCAGCTCCCCTCCAGCTCTGCTACCTCTGAGCTGCCCACCTTACCCCCTCTGGGTTCCCATTGGACTACCAGGCAGAGGGACAGGGGATGTAGAAAAATGTTCTCAGAGACTGTGGACAAGGGGGAAGGGAGCAGCTCCTCCTGAGTACTCTGCCTTTCTAGTAAAGAACTCTATGGAGGAGGGGAGGGTGTAATGTGCATTTGTTTCCCACAGTGCCATTAGTGCCATTAACACTATAAGTTATTGAATGATCTTTCTGCAATATATTTACCAAGAAAATTACTCAGATTTGGCTGTAAAAGTATAATGCTACTCATGTATTATATGCATTTTTAATAGTAAATTACAAGTATTCAGAATCCCAGATTTTCAGAATTGAAAGACATTTTAGAGGAAATCTAGTGTATTCCACATCTGGATAGGAATCATGGTTACAGCATTCCCAAGGAGTGGATTTGAGACCAGTTAACTAAGTAAGGTTGGATCTTGTTTTGGAATAATTGGGTCCTTTGAAGTATCTATACTCCTAACCAAGTTCCTAAAGAAAAGGTTTATTTATACAGGTGTCTCCAGAGTCTTAGAAGTGACATCTCAGATTTAATAAAAAAGATCTTCATTCAAAGGTAACTGCCATGTGGAGAAAATAAAAGCTTCCTATTGTTAGATGATCTGTGATAAATCATAATGTCATTAAAATTGCAAATCAATAGTAGATTTTTCCCCCTAGCAATGAAATAAGTATAAGGAATATAAAGAAAATAAACAGGATACTTTCATAAGTCAAAGTTAGTCTCGTTTTGGTGAATTAGGTTATAAGACACTCTTTAAAGATATGAAATTTTTCCCGATTAGATTGTCATGGTCTAATAGAAAAATTAAAATTTGTATTTTGACAGTTGGAAATGGCATTTTTGCATTATGCTGAAAAAATAGGGTTGCCCTTTTTTGTCCACACAGAAACCCCCAAAGTTTTTTATAACAATTTTTTTTCTACTTTTAATCCAGCTGGAAATCGAGTATATCTAAATATCATAGTCTTTCTGCTTCAAGGTTTACTTTACCTTTCTGTTTTGCCTAAACCAGTGATTCACCAATTATATATCATGAGTTAATTTATTTTTTCCAAAAACTTTTTAAATATTTAAGTAAACATAACTGGAATGCTGAATAATCATTGGCCCTTATGTGAAAAATTAGATAGATGGATAGACGCTTCTGTGGTTAATTAAAAAAAAATTTCCAAAAGTGTTACTAAGTTCATAGTACCTGTTTCTCATGTATCATTTTCCTAGTCAGCAAAAACTAATTTTATATTTAATATCACATCAAAATTTGGACAGTAAGTAGACCTGTTTTTACTCAGGTTTTAAATTACTGCTCTAATTGAATATATTTCCTCCATGTTTTGGGAGTGTAATTTTAGTTTTCTTTTAGTATTCTCTTTGGATTTTCTGGAATAATTTGTTGTACTTCTTTGCTTTAGTGTGAATATGGAATTTTCATGAATAACCATTATTACCATCATTATTGGAATATTTTGAATGAGAATCATAACTTTTAGTCAATCTCCCTCCCTTCTTTCATGAATAGGCTTTCCAAGTAGAGCTGGTTGCAAGGCAGTTAAAAAAAAAAAGGGAGAGGTAGGGAGGTTGAACAGTGGTTAGAGAGCCATGCCTGGAATCAGGAGTTCAAATTTGACTTCTGACACTTCCTAGCCATGTGACCCTGGGCAAGTCACTTAAGGCCAATTGCCTGGTCCTTATTGTTCTTTTGGCTAGAAACTGAAACAGTATTATTCTAAGGCAGAAGGTAAGGGTTTTATTAAAAAGAAAAAGAAAAGGGAAAAGGAATTTCTCTCATACCTTTAGTTATTGATCCCTGGAACATGTTGCTCACGTTAGCTACCTTATCATCTGACTTCCTAATGGAATTGGAAACTCAAAGATGGGCAGAGCCTGAGGTTGTTACACTATTTCAGTATTCTTTGAATGAAGATATACTCAATAGCATGCCATTAGGATTGGTCACTGCATTTGGTTCTTCTATCCTGCAGGCAGAATTCAATTGAACATACAGTCATTAAGTTCTTCTTATATACAGGTTCTGTTCTAGATAAAACAATTCTCATGTGCCCTTAAGGAATTTATATTGTATGTGTATGTGAATATAAAGTAGATTTAAAGAAGGTAGGGGCCAATATATATATATATATATATATATATATATATATATATATATATATATATATATATATATATATATATATATATATATATATATATATATATATATAAATATATAATGCTAGGAGAATTTTATAGACAAAAGAAAACTTTTAGCTGAAGTAATTAGGTGAAGTTTTACGAGGCAGGTGCCTGGCCAGCGCCTTGAAAAAAGAAGTCTCTTGATAGGCAGAGATGGAGGAGGGACTGAGTATATCTGGGCCTGACTGTATATAGACCCATGAACCAATAAGATAACAGGCCAGTATTTGTAGCCATGTCATCATCCACCTGTATTTGAAATGCTCTGCCTACTCATTTGTCTCTCCTGGTAGAAGTAGTAAAGGAGGAAAAAAATTCCTTGCTGTTTGAGATTTTCAGTAAAGATTTCAAACCCTGGAATGCAGATAACCAATACTGAACCATCTGTGAATGAATGCTGTCTCCTTAGATTGTGCCTCTGAAGAACCTAGAGTTTCTTTACTGCTTCTGGGTTGCTTGTCCCAAGGGCTCTAGGAAAAGGGAAACTTTCCAATTGTGTTGAAGTAATTCAAGCTGGAGGTGAAAACAGTTTACCCAAAGATGATAGTTATTAGAATGTCAGCTTCTTGAGGACTGAGCCTGTCTTGTGCCTTCTTTGTATACTTAGCCCAGCACCAGATGGATGGGAATTCCATATTCCTCCATTATTGACTGACTGTTGTGTGACCTGGAGAATAGCCCTTTGTGGTCTGCATCCAAGGCCTTTCGGAATGCTCTCCTACTGACTTCCTTCAGCTTTCACTTTTCTTAAAAGGCTTTGTCTTTTAATGGCCTCTTTGTACCATATATGGTTCATATATGTACCATATATGGATGTGTGTGTGTGCATCCTTCCCCTCCATTGGCACAGATAATTTTACCCCTGTGGTAAGGGGGGGGGGGAGATCTGGGTAACTCTTCACTGTTCTCTATAAGGAGTCTCCATGTTGGATATGATTCTTTCACACAAATCTATTCTTCAGTTCAGGGTTTATTTTACCAGCTGATTGGGTTTGGGAATTGTCTATCTTTTTTCCCCCTCCCCATTGCAGACTGACACTCCACTACCAGGGTCCCAACACATCCCTCAAGATTGCTTGTGAACACTTCATCTCCCCCCCAGTGAAACTCCTGAGGCCCATCTTCTCTATCCCCCTCAAGCTTTCTTCAACTTCTAGGCCCAGCTAGATCTCCTGCTGTTTCCATGGGAGGTAAAATTTCTCAATACTAGGGAAAGGAATCTCTTACCATTCCATATGTCAACCACAGTTGACATACAAACAAATTTTTGAATTATAATTTGGAAAGTGCCAACACTGACAGCTATATTAGGATTGTTAATCTGTTTGCTATGTGAACTTCTAAGAATTTGGAGCATTTGTGGAGTCAAACCTGAATAAGATTCCTTAACTCCTAGCCTCAGTTTCCTCATCTGTACAATGGGAAAACAATAATAGCACCTACTTCACAGGATTGTTAAAGTAGTTGAGATGATCCAGTATCATTTCTGAATAATATTTTTAATCCATTATGACTCAACTGCACTGTGTTGTTATTGGCCATGTACCTGTCCATTATGTTGTTTTTACTCTTGACATTTAGGGTGGGTGGGACTAATCTCAGAAGTTCTCAAAATCAGCCAGTATGATTATGGATGCTTCCCTACAACCCAGCCCTACAAGCCTTTACTTGGTGCTTGCCTGAAAGCCATATTTGACAAGGAACTTTACATCTTCTGATTCCATTCTATTTAGAGGCAGCTTGAATTCTAGGAAGTATTTTTTTTTCTCCTGGAGCCTACCTAAATCTGTCTCTGTGGCACCTCCATCACTGTTTCTAGAGCTTTCCTCTGGGCTCAGGTGACATGTGAGAGCTCCTCAAGTAACCAAAGACAGCCATCATTCATTTTTCCTGGTGTCATGACTGATCCCTTTTCAACCATCCCATTTCATTTCACCCATTTCAACCATCAACCATGCCATGGTTGCTGCTTCTTTCATCTTGGCCATAGTCTAGTATATCAGTGTCAGTTCTAAATTCTGGGCATGTTGAGCATAACATTCCAGATGGGGTTTGATCAGGGCAAATTACTCACACTATGCCACATCATCCTTTGGAATAAATGTTAGTCTTACATTAATGTAAGTGTTTTTTGTTTTTCTATCATACCAAGCATGGCTAAGGGACTTTGGCATGTGATATATAAAACCAAATGAAAAAAATAATTCTTTCTCCCTAGGATCACATCTTACTAGGATATACAACATGTATGAAAATAAATGTCACACAATTTTAAGAATAAATGACTAATTACACATTCCATTAGGAAAGGTTTTCTATAGCAGGGGGTTGAGCTTCTAAAGGATGTAGCAGTGAGCCTCTTTCTGAAGACTGTCCTATTTTTTCCCTTTGGCATCTCAAAACAACTTGACCATGTCATACAATGAACCAATTTTTCCAAAAGACATAAAAATAATACGTACCATCTTTGGCTTAATGTGTTATTTCTGGGTAACTAGTTAGTGTTAGGAGAGTCCTGTACTTGGTCAGGTTGTCCTAATTATGTAATGAACTACATAATTAACCCATATGGAGGCCTGTTCTTAAATTGTGTGCTGTAAAGGGTTCCAATATATGCCTTTTGGTAGAGTAGATAAAAGTCTTGAGAAGAGGGGGAGGCTGCATCTAATTCAGAATTTGCATTTTAGAAGGGAAAATTACTGGCTTAAACATTTTGTCAAAGAACTGTATGTCTCAGATGAAACTGGTTGGGAAACAATAGCCTCATAATAGAGCACATGGACAGAGTTAGATTAGTGGTACCCAGGGTCCATATACACAGTCTACAAACCCAAGTCTTTGTTGTTGACTCTGGGTATTGTGGGGGATATGTTCCTTGTTTTCTCAGTTGGATGTCTTTTTTGTTTGTTTGAGTACAGTTAATAGTTCACTAAACATTAAATATATGCTATGGACCAGACACTACAAAATTCTGGGAATAAAAATAAAAAGAAAGACTATCTCTTTCCCTAAGGACTTTCAGTCTAAAGGGGGTAAAAATAGAAGAGAGTAAGGAGACCACCACAGGGCATGATGTTCCATGGAGTAGAAAATAGACATAGCTCCCGATAGAAGAATGCATAGTTACCTGGAAGGTTCTGAAAGTTATAAGCCTGTCTAAAGGATGGCTAGGGGAAGAATTTCTTACACCAGCCTCCTGGGGGGAGGGGCAACTGAGGGTGTTGGAAGTGCTGAGTCAGGCAGCACAGTAATGAAGGAGATCTTTAGTGGTCACCTCCTGGAGGAGGGCATAGTGTGCCCCAGGATAGAAACTAAGCAGCATTGTTGATGGAAAATTAGTTACCTGGTACTGTTTGAACTCTATTTACAGTACATTGTCTTTTAAGTAGGCATGAGTAGATTTCAAGCTCAATCTGTCCATCATTTGTACGACTGTTTCTTTTTCTTTTTTTTTAAAGGAGTTGAATATAGCTGATATAAGTGAGTGGAAGACTATATTTACTATAGATCTAGACTTCAGGTATAATGAACACAAAGAAACTAAGCCTCATTCAAAACACTTTCACATTGGATATTTAGGACAATGGTCTTTGATGTATCTTGGTGTGTATAGGAATACCCTATCTTTAAGAATTCCCTGTTGACTCAATCTGCAGACCTCCCAATGATGTGACATGTTCTTGAAAATGTTGCTAGGGGAGTCATACTTTAATAGGATCTAAGGAGCTGCTTCAGGCTGCTAAGCTGGGAGGAAAAAGATGTCCTCATGATTCTCTGAACTTGTTATTTGTGCTTGACTCCCTTGGAATCCTCAAGAGTTCTCAAAGAAATGGGGGAAATTTCCTCTGGGATACATTTGAAAACATAACTCAATTTTTTTTTTAAATGAGTCCAGTCTGGATAACCCACTGAACTAACTTGTGTGAGCAAGAATAAGTTTATAAGAATTAGAGCTGGAAGAGACCACCTTGAAAGTTCCCTTGTCCATTTTCTATGTAAGGAAACCAAGGCCCAGAAAGATCAAATTCCTCTGCTCAGAAGCATTCTTGGGTCAGATATCAGGACTGAGATGGAAAGCCCACTTGAATTCAGTGTTCCTTCTACTACCCATGTTGACTCTTAACATGTAGTTAGGATCCAGCATGGTATAGTGAAAGTAGCCCTGTGTTTGGTGTCAGGAACCCCAGGGTTCCTGTCTCACTATTGTCATTTGTTACCTGTGTAAATTACCATGAGCAAATCCATATAGCCTCACCAAGAAACCCCTCTGGGACAATCTCAAAGTATTATTGTGAGGGTCAGATGAGATAATGTCTATAAATTGCCACATAAATGTCAATTACTTGTCTATCTACCTTTAACAAAAAAAACAGAAGATGAAATCTTAGTATGGCTTATAGGTAAGAACACTGGATTGAAACTCATTCTGTTGTCACTGGAAGGAAGCTTTAAATTCACCTATCCTATCTCCTAGGCTTTACAAATGACAAAATTAAGGACCCCGTAAGCAGCAGAACAAGGATTTGAACACAGGACATAAATGTATTGTTCTTGCCATTACAGCTTTAGATAAGAATACTGAGACCTGGGAAGGTAGAACCAGTCATCCAAGCACTTATTATTTGCCATGCTTTATGACATGCTCTTTGAGGCCCTAGAGATGCAAAGAATTGAATCTCCTGTCCTCAAGGAGTTTTGTTAGGGAGAAACATCATGTATTCATATAAATTTGTAAGATATCAAGTCAGCAAGCATTTATGAAGCATTCACTATTGTGCTCAGCTCTATGCTATAGCCTAGACATACAAATAGAATCAAAAAGACAGATTTTGCCCTTCAAGTCGTTAGGGGAGAAGTAGCAGGTCCACGGTAAAAACTCAGTCAAGGGGAGGAGAAAAAAGTCCAGAAAGTCAGAAGTATGAAAAAGGTGTGAATGTGACTGCCAAAGGCCCTTCTTGAAAGTGAAGTTCCTGTGAGGAAATGACCAGTGAGAGGAAGGGACCTCAGGAGCAGTGGTGTCTCCAAGAAGGCTCTGGGGGTGATGGCATCTTCTAGGAGGAGAAGGGTGCTGGACCACAGTGACGGAGGCAAGATGTACACTTCATTGCTCATGGATAGACTTGGTTTCAAGAACCTACTAGTTGTGTGTGTGTATGTGTGTGTGTATCTTCCGCATCACACAACTAGTAGGGGTGTGTGTGTGTGTGTGTATTGAATAAAATGAGGAAACAAATGGCCTCTAAGGTCCCTTCCAGCTCTGTATTTATGATCCTCAGGAAATAAATAACAAAGAATGTACACTGTCATCAAAGAGAAAGCCCTGACAGCTAGGTGAGAACAGAATAGATTTTATGCAGGAGTCACCATAGATGAACTTTGAAGGAAACTGGGGATTCCAAGAGGCAGAGTGGATGAGGGAGGGCATTACCAGGAATGGGGCCCTCCATCAAGATGGGAAGTAGATGTGTGCCAGGCCAGAAATGAAAGGGGTATGTACTATGGAATAAATCTAATTGGGAGAATGACAATAGGTTGACTCTGAATTTGAATAACTTTGGGTGGGTTGTGAAGGACTTAAATACCAAATAAAGGAGTTTATATTTTTCCCCAAAGGCAAAACAAAGGAAGGCAGGAGGGAACAGGGGAATAAGCATTTTTATAGTCTCTACTACATGCCAGGCAATGGACCAGGTGCTTTACAAATATTTCATTTAATCTTCCCAATAACCTTGAGAGATTGGTATTGTTACTATCACCATTTTATGTGTGGGGAAACTGAAGCAGACAGAGCTTAAGTGACCTGCCCAGGGTCATATAGCTAGTAAGTTGCTGTGGCCAAATGACTACAGGTCCTGCACTCTATCCACTGTACCTTCCAGCTGCCTAGAGAGCAGGAATATTGAAGAGTAATGACATAATCAGGCCTCTGTCTTAGGAATTCAGTCTAACTGGCATCTGTATGAATAGAGGGAGAACCTTGAGGCAGGAAGACTGATTAAGGGGCTTTTACAGTCAACCAGGCAAGAGTTGATGAAGGCCTGAATTAGGGTAGGGTGGAGAATGAGTGGAGAGAAGGGAGAGATAGGAGGTTTGGTAGAGGAACAATCAGTAGTACTTGGTCAATGATAGGATATGGGATGTGAGTGAGAATGAAGAATAAGATTAACTCCAAAGTGGCAAACCTGGGTACCTAGAAAGACCAGTGGCAGCACATTTGGCAGAAATTGGAGTGAATTGTTCAGATTCACACAGCTAGCAAGGGTTAAGGCTATAATCTGTGACTAGAAATTGTGTCTATAACTAATTGTGACTAGAAATCCAGTCCTCATCTCACTACATGCTCTACTAGTATTGGTCTTGCTACCTTAAAGTATCTGCACCACAGTTTCCTCATTTGTCAAATGAAGACTGGGAGGAGATGATTTCTAAGGGTTCTTCCTTCTTTTAACACTGAGTCTCATTACCTTAGGAGAAGAAATTTTTGAGGCAGAGAAAATGCTTCTGGTTTATGAATACCTCTATGTCCATGTCCTTTCCCCTCTAGCCCCCTTTTCCTTTCCCTTGCTTCTTCTGCTGCCTATCCTCTTTTTCACTGTAGTATGAAGAGATTGCACAGGATGATGTCAAGTGTGCTGAATTTGGGATCAAAACACCTAGGTTCAAATCCTGTCTTAGGTGATATTTAATCATGATTTTGGGGAAATACCTCCTAGCTACTTACTTGGGATTTGGTAAAGGAGGCGATTGGACTAGATGATATCTAAGGACCCTTCCAACTCTGGAGTCCTATAAATAGTGGTAGCTACTTTTTGGAAAAGCCCAGAAAGGTTCCTTGGTGTAATGGGAAAAGGATAGAGCTATAGTATAATGGTAGTCTCTAGGTGACTGAGAATGACAATGATAGAGATAAGGATAAGATTTAAGAGAAGTGGAAGGTTGTCTTTAATGCACATGCTAGGAACTCTAGAGATAGGATTTTAACAGGCAGGGGGCAGAGGAGGAACAGTTTGGAAGGGACAGCTGTTAGAGTGAGTGACTTTTTGGGGGAGCAAGAGACTTTTACTGTCCTGAAGGGAGGACGAAAGGCTGGCTTTCTGGAGCTTGACTACCTTAGCCTGTTTGTGGAGAAAGAAAAACCCTAAAATCATCTTGAAAGATTCTCTATCTGACTAGAGAACATCTAGCAAAGGATCTAACTCTACCTGCTGTATTTTTATCAACTTTCCAGAATGTTTTGTCTAAAATCTTGTCAGGTTGGCTTTGAGGTTTTTATGTCAGGGGTCAGACCCACCGGGATTGGACTTAGCCATTTTGAGAGCAGTCATAACAGGTTTTGGAGACAGATTTTTTAACTCAATCATATCAATTACTGAGGGTCATAGATCGGCAGCATAGCCAGCTCCTTTGGGGGAACACTTAGGTAGAAACAGGGAGCTGGTAGGTTAGCTTGAAGACCAGAAGACTCCCTCTTGCGAGGGATGTAGATTGTGGTAGGTTGGATAGCTATATCCTTTATAGTCAGGGACAACTTATTCTGATCCTCAGTTTGTACCTTCTCTTTGAATAGAGATACTTATTTTATATAACATTGTCTCCAAGGCAGGACTGGCTCAGTGAGAGAAAGCGATTCTGCTTTACTCTCACTAACAAGGGGCTAGACTACCTGGAGACCACTGTTAGGTATTTAGGAAGTTCTCCAAGTGGAAACTACATACAAACTCTTGAGTTCTCCTATTAAACCTTCTGGGTTTATTAGTACATTCTGTTTTTTTATTGGTGACAACACTGGAAGCCAGGCTTCTCAGATCTTTGCAGCCTGGCAAGTGGGCTCAGCATCCTATTACCTTACTCTAGCTCTAAGAGAAGAGGACCTGGTGAGTTAACAGAGAATGGGATCCCATCTTTGCTTCCTTAGGCAGTTAGTGAGGTGGATGTGTCTTAAGGAAAACGGTGATTCTAGGATAGTCTCAGAAGCACAAGATTATGTTGAACTTTATGACTAGCTGGACTGAATTGATTCACAATTGAGTGTTACAATAGTAACCCAGGATCACACAACTGAGAAGACCTCCTTATTAAAATTCCTTAGTGGGGGCAGATAGGTATCTCAGGAGATGGAGATCCAGGCTTAGAAATGTGAGCCCTTAGACACTTCCTAGCTATGTGACCCTTGCTAGCCCTTAGTGCTCTTCTGACTTAGAACCAGTTTACTAGTATTGATTCTAAGGATTTTAAAAAAAGTGACTTTTTACAGTTGAGGAAGAATACATTTTCATGGACTTGGAAATACTTTTCGGTGTCTATAGGAGGTCATAAGACTGTAGATAGAGACCAGAAGGGAGGAACTTCCCAGGCCACTTCATCCACACCCCACCATCAACCCATCCCCATCTTTTAATAGTAAGGAACCAAAGTCAGAGATGAGAGATTGTATGAATTGTCCTAGGTCACAGAGGTTTTAGGAAGTGATAAAGGCAAATCAGTGAGAATAAGAAAGATGAGATTTTACTTTTCTAAGAACCTTGTCAAAGCTCACTTTATAAATGAGGATATGAAGATACACAAGGTTAGATCTTTGCCTTAGAGATTCAGAATCCAACACTTGTTGCCCATGAACCTTTTTTCACTCTGCCCAACTTTTCAAAATCCTTTTGCACAAAAGTAGAATTCAACTAAATTTGAAATTTTTGCTGCTTTTGGAAACTTGATACATAAAAACTCACATATAACTCTGGAGGTTTGTAAAGTGCTCTATATCCATTGTCATTTGATCATCACAAATCCTTTAGGAACTCCAGGCATCATTATTTTACAGATGATGAGGAAATCTGATGCTGAGAAGAACTAAGGATTTCCTTAATCACACACCTAGGACATGTTAGTGACAGAATTTGAACCCACCTCCAGATTCTGCTTGCAGGTCCAGCTGTACTCTGTTTACTCTCCCAAGCAGACACTGAAAATGACTAAATCCAAGGCTTAGTTGAAACTGGACAATAGGATTCATTTACTACTTCATTTTCGTCTTAGTTTTCAGATGAATCTTTGTAAAGGAGTTGTTTAGTGGCTATGTCAGATCTTTAGACTCTTTCATAAGGGGAGCAGTGACTAAGGTTAGGAGAATTAGAAAAAGGAAATTGGCTTGTTTACTGAAGGCTTTGGGAAGAATTGATAGTTTTTTCTCACCCAGGTTTAATAATCATTGAGCTAAACAGCAAATCTTAGAATTATTGTTTTACTATTAAAAAAAATAGAACTTGTTATTTTTTACTAATCTTGGTTGAGTATCTGGAATTTATCACACTTGACAACCAGTCATTATGCAAAGTAGAAAATGGGCTTCTGCCAGGAGGTCTGGAAGTAAACCTAGAGGGGCAAGTACAAAAAGAGGAGCAGGTGATAAGGGTCAGACCAGATTTTATCTACAAGAAAAGCCAGACAGGCCCCTCTGACTAGGATTCAAATGCAAAATGAACTTGACTGCCTTAGCTCTCCTCTCTGAGGGAGCCCTCTTCAGTCATCTGTCCTGGTACTTACAAAGGAATCCTTCTCTTCTAGTTATCTCATATTCCACATGGAGGCTGTTTTCCAGAAATGCTGATTATGAGGCTTAGCCTGCCCTTCACCAGAGGGCCAAGGCAGTGGGGTGGGGTGGATGACCTCAGGGATTCTTCACTGAGCTAGTCAGTGACACACCCTCTGTGCCTATAAATGGGTTTGTTCAAGGGACTTAGTGAAACTAGGCAAAAAGTATGGTCCTTTTCTGTCATCACTGATTACCTTTATTTATCAGGTATGTATTGGAGCCAGTGTACTTGGTATGAGAAATCTGAGACAAATGCCTCCTAGAAAATTGTGTTGGAGATCTTAAAGGGGACCCTGAAAGCAAAGATTTCTAAGAACTTGCTGATGATCTTGACTTAGGATCGAGCATGGGGTTCCTTCTGCTTTCAAAATGTTCCGGGGGGGGGGGGGGGGGGGGGTTATTCTCATGGAGATTTTTATATCAATTATGTTAAGATAAGAATTTAATGCCTTGTTACATTGTCCTGATAACAATGTAATAGATGATGACAAAGAAGCCACCTTGACTTTTTTGAAAAGTTCATGAATTCCCTTGGTCTGGAATACAGGAGCTGCAGCCTGGAACTAGAGCAGGGCCAGTACCCTGCTATTCCTTGGGGATTGACTTCTTATCTTCTTGACAAGACCTTTTAAGAAGAGCCCTGCAGTAGGAAACTTTGCTGTGTATCTCTTGGAAGCATATTTTAACTTAGTAAAAACAAAATATACATTTTAAAAATCCTACTAAATAGTCCCAAGAGGTCATCTTCAAAATCCAATTTCATTGTGATATGGGTGAAACCATCCGGTTTGGAAGTTCTAGTTCAGATAATTTCCAGTCCTTGAAAACGTTGTAGTCCAAAAGCTTATTTATTGGTTTTTGGGATATATTGAATGCATGTGACTTATCAAATTTTGATCAATGTTAGGCTATTTTGAACTCAGATGACAGTTTCTTGAAGAAATGATGTTATAAGTAGTGGTTAAGTTTCCAAGCCAGCACACTAATTAACACATTAACACAAATTAACTGTGATACTACACATTTACAATGAGAAAAAAAATCAAAACCATCAAAACCAAAGGGGTCACCTTTAGTCATAAAGTATATTTGACCATAAAAATCTAGAAACACTTATTTAAAAGATACCGTTTCCTGCTATTTCAATACTGGTATTTAAAATAAAATCAATAAAACAGATTTAGAAGTACTTAGTTGTACATTTTATATAGAATTCTAGTAGTTAGGAATAGCAGGTATTAATTAGAAGAGACATTCTAGGCAAAGTTAGAAGGGGCCTCCAACCTTCTTTCAGAACTCCTACACTTTTAGATCATTTCAGATGACTTCTTAGCATAGTGTCTGGCAACATAGTAAGTAAGCTTTTAATGTCTTCTCTCTTTAATTTACCAAACTTCTAGAAAGTAGAGCGCATGAGTGTTTTCCTCTATTGACTCCTTGACCCTTTATAGATTTTCTTTCTGTACCAATTAACTGCAATTATTCTTAGTAAAATCACCACTTGTCCCCTAATTGTCAAGTTACATTTTCTCAATCAAAGTTCTCCTTAACTTCTCTAGCATTTGACTGAAGATTCTTTACTGCTTAAAACTCTAGGTCCTCTACATCTCTGATCCCTTTCCTCCCTTTTCTGTTTTGTTCTGTATTGTTGTTGTCTAAGGTTCTATCATCATCCACTTCTCTTGGTGATCTCATCAGTTCCTCTGCCTTGGAGTATGATCCTTTTAGGAATAGCTTGCAAATTATATCATCATTTCCAGCTTTTTTCCTGAACTCTGTTCCCAGATCCGGTTAGTACCTTAAAACTCAGCAGAATTGAAACTGAACTTCTGGCTTCTTTCTCCTCTAGGTTTGTGGCTCCTTTGCTTGTTCTATTAGCTCAACTTCTTGGTAAAGTTTTGTGTTTGTAAACATTTCTTCTTAATTGAATTAGAGACAAGATTTCTAACCAAGAATCATATGGTTATCCCAGGTAGTAGAGAGGAGGCGGTGGCCATATAACAGGGGACCTGTCCCTGCAGATCTGCTTGTCCATTTGAAGTAATAAAGGAGCTTCCTATAATGTTTCCTGAATGTTTTCCTTTTTTTTTCCTGAAAAAATTTTTAAGGCTATTTACAGAAGACTTTATTTGTGGGGTCACAGTTCATAAATGACTGGAAGATTTGAGTTCAAAGACCGGGGTATCCTACCCTAGCAGGGATTGCTAGAATACTTCCAACACAGGACTGAGACCTGTTCTCCAAGGCCCTGTCCCACTCAGTGGACAGTTTCACCAAGGGACCCTCAGAAACTTTGGCTTCACAGGCTCTGGACTTGCCTGTTTATGCAGAGGTGAAGGCTCAGTGGCTGAACCAGTCCTCCTCAGAGCATCCTTCCAGCTCTGTCGTTTTGGTTGGAATTCCCCAAAAAGCCAGTCTAGGGAGTCAGTGTTGTTGCCCAGAGGCAGTGTGAGGTTCTGTCCACATGTTTTCCTTCTGGTTGGATTAATCTTTCTGAATCATCATTCTGATCATATATTTTTTAAAAACCACAAATAGTCCTCCTTAGAGAACAAAAGTCAGAATTTACCTGTTGTTCAAGGACTTGTGGACCCAACTATATTTCTGTTTTTTTAACATGTTGCTGTCTACCATATATTTTCCCACTTCTCTTGCTATGCAGTTTCTACCTAGAATGCTTCCTTATTACCTTCCAGCTTCTCCCATTTGATCTTAGCCCATCAAAATCCTTTTCTTCCAACATTCCCTTTCTACAGATTCCCTACTTCATTTTAGCCCAAAAGTTCCATTGAACCTTTTTAGCACTTTTGTCCTTGGGGCATACCCATTCCTATATTGCTTTGGTCTCTGGGAGATTATCCTCAAAACTTTGCTCAGGGGCCAGCTAGGTGGCTCAGTGAATTGAAAGCCAAGTGCAGAGATGAAAGGTCCTGGGTTTAAATATAAACTCGGACACTTCCTAGCTATGTGACCCTGGGCAAGTCATACCCCATTGTCTAGTCCTTACCACTCTTGCCTTGGAACCAATACAGTATTAATTCTAAGATAGAAGATAAGGGTTTAAAAAAAAAAGACTTAGCTCAGTTCCTACATAATATTGGTTTCACTAAGTTCATTTCCAGGTGCAGCATAATTGCTGGATGATTCATTCTACTGGGCTAGAGTCCAAAATGTGTTGCTCCCCAAGATCACCTGGAAAGTACAATCGTTGCTTCTGGAGCATTGATGACTGATGATGTGCTACTTATAAAACAGTCTGGATTTTGACTTCTGGATTCCTTTTGCTCATTTGTTCTTCCAAGTTTGGAGACTCTTGCCTTCCTCTAGAATAGAAAGAACTAGCAAAGTGTTAGTTTATCAGGGGCTGTGTGGTCACCTTCACAGAAAATGGGAGGAACAAGTTAACAAATGAGTACAAAAGAATGTACACATATATTTTTTGGCTTGTATTATGTTTTCTACCAGATCTTAGGTCCCTGGATTATAAAAAATGATAAGGTCATCTTCATATCTCCCTCTTCTCACCAAATAAACTTTTTCTGAATGAATAAAACAATGTTCATGGCAGTGTTTCCTCATAATTTCATTTCAAACATTTAACTTTCCATTTCCTTCATGTAAGTATCTTTGAAACTAGTCATATTTTTACTTAAAGTTCATCTTGTATTAAAAAAATCAGAAGAAAAAAATCAGAATTAGAAGGCTACAATATTTCCTCACTCCACTATTTGTCTCTCCTTCTTAACCAAAATTTCTGTTTGGTCATGAATTCCTCTTTCTTTGTCTCCTAGTTCTCCTCTTTCTCTCCTTGACTAAAAATTAGGAGTAAAATGCTAACCCAATCTCATTGGGAAAGGGGAATGAATACCTATTGGCAGAAAGAGAAGTACCTAGTTGAGATTATAATATTGTAGTCTGCAAATGACATTTTCATCTGGAAGATATAAAGTTTTGATGTATCTTATCATGATTGTATGTCTTTCTTATTTCTTTTACAACCAGGTCAGTAGATTTGAATCATCCATTCTTGACGCAAAAGAAAAAAAAAACTTCAGTGAATGAAGAGTCTTCTACTTTTTAGCACTGTTTTTCTACTGTAGTTGGTCTTTGAATGAGGATGACAATGGAAGAGATGAAGAATGAAGCTGAGACCACTTCTATGGTTTCTATGCCACTATATGCAGTCATGTACCCTGTGTTTAATGAGGTAAGTTAATAAATGTTTTAAGCTATGATCATACTACAATTCATGTTAATGTTTTAATCTAGTGAGGTCTAGTAATAGTAACAAGCTAGCCCAGAAAGAGGACACGGGGAAAATGTATGCCAAAACAATGCAAATGCAAAATTTTTAGATTTTAGATTCTCTGTTCTCTGGACCAAATCACATCAAAATACCCATATATCTTTTTCTTTGATTTAATTCAAGTATTTCAAGTTTTTATTTCAAGAAGTTATTCATTTCACCTATGTCTATAACTTTAAGGTGTGCAAAACATTTTCCTCATAATGACTGAACTATTCTGAGGAAATCATTATCCCCATTTTACAAATGAATTTGTAAGTTTGTAAAAAAAAATGAATTTGTAAATTTGAGGTTGAGGAGATTGCAAAAGGGAACCATGGTCTGTGCAGAGACTTCTAGAAACAGAGTAGGGACCTTCGTCTCTTCATCTTAAAAGAAGAAAATACTGCTGGAACACACACTCCTGGATTGTGAGCTGGTAGAGATATCTAAGAACAGCTCCCTCATTTTACAGGCAAAGAACTCTTAAGGCTTAGGGTCTTTCAGTGACTTGTCCAGGGGTCCAGGACTAGGACCTGAGATTGGAACAATTTAATATTTCATTGGAAGTTGGGGAAATAGTTCTTTCTCATTTAGAACCAAACATTTTTAAGTGTTCAGAGTCTCAAATTTAGTCTAAAACAGATTGATAATTAGCAAATGGTGAATGTTGTTTTACAATTTGATCTTGGAGTATTTTAGCTGAGTGTGTATTGATTTGGCAAGATTTATAAAAAGTGAATCAGCATGGCAGAATATTTATGTCTGAAGTTAATAGGGATATAGTTTACTAATCAGACTTCATAATAGGTTTTCCTTCTAAGTGTACCACAAATAATTTTCAGAGTATTCAGAAATATTCAAAACTTTCGGTAAATTTGATGCTTTTTTATTTTGATAAAGATAAAATGGATCTACTTTAGAAGGGAAGTAAAAAATTATTATTGTACCTTCGGATATGACAGTTGACTAGAAAGAATCTTGTTCTCACACACCCTACCTTGTGAACAAAATACCTTTTAATGGATTATACTTATCGGTTTGTAAAAGTTAATATTTAACTACAGTTCAGATACGCATTTTATATAAATGATTGTATTGAGATGGAAGATAAGTGTTCAGTTCATTGTTCATAGACAAAGGTGTAAAAATAATTGTAGATTTCAACACATGGTAGACTACCAGCTGTGGAAGTAGGAAACTCATTTGAATCTGGATCATTCATTATATGGTTTCTGGGATTTGTTGAAAGAATTAAAACTCCCTGGAAGTAGGTGGTCACTTTCACATTAGGATGAGCTCTTGAGTACTGGTGATAGCCTCTACTCTTATTGCCTTCTAAAACTTCCTGGCTAAAAGCCCACACTGAAGAAGAGTTTTAGAGCTGTTTACTCAGAATCACAAGACAAAACTATTTATGCTATTATGGAAATCCAGCACACACTGAATTCATTAAGCCTATGACAAGGCATTGGAAGAGTAAGCTTGGCTAATTAGATATTGTAAAATACAGAGTTCTAAGCAAGTTGCACATTACATTTTATAAAATGGAGTTTGAGCTTGTTACATTGTGGAATAAAGGGTTCTTGTATACTTTATAATTTCATCTTACGTCAAAATATTCTTGTCACTTCCTTGAAGAAGTAACTATTTCCTTTCATCCTAATTAATTACTTTTCATGAAAGAAGGGAGAAAAATCAGATATAGTTTTTCCCTAAATAAAGATAACTGGCATTTTCTTTCCTATGCCCTTTGGGAATCTTTTTTCAGGCTAGGTAGATAGTATTTTGAAGTGGTTTATTAATGGGATTTTAAGATTTAGATTATCTTATTTCACTACCAAGAGTAGGTTTAAAGTAACTAAAATTGATGTCCTTTCTTTTTTGGAATGTCCTGATTACCCCAAATGGAATTTACTTCATAGAAAACCAATAGAAATACCTAGAATGTCTTATTTCTTCATAGAGAAAGAGGCATTATAGTATATTGGATATATGCTAGCTCTGGACTTAGAGGTTTGGGTTCTGTGGTGACCTTGAATAAGTGAGGCTCTCAGCCTCCCTGGGCCTTAGTTTCTTGGAATGTAAATTGAAGGTGTTGGACTAGATGTTCCATGAGCTTACCTCTAGCCCTAGATCTATGATCCTGCAATAAGAGAATTTTCAATTTCTGACTCCTCCAAACAGTGACTTAATGAATAACTACAAGTTATACTTCTTTCAATTCAATTCTGCTTATCTGGCATCATTTTTTGTTTGTTTTCTTTTCAAGAAAACTTTGAGAAAAGTTGATTGGACTTAACTGAATTTAATATTTGATTTTACAATAAAGATATGTTTTAATGAGATTATCTTTTAAAATTTACTAATTAATGCTATTTGCCTCAGTGTACATATTATCCGCAAAGAAATAGTAAATTCACAGCTCTATGTGGTATGAGATTTGTACTACATGCATCGCCTTTCAGAGTATTCTTATTCTGAGTGAACTGTTTATACTGGTCCTGAGTGGTGTTCCATTTTGATCAGCTTTCTGCTTGGAAGACAGAAATCTTTGGCTCTACCTACCGATACCTTTCTGAGTTACTGAGGCCATCCTATGTGAATCCTCATTGCAGTTTTGCTGAGGTCACTCCTGCACATGTAATTTACCAAAAGAAAGAGCACATGGTTTCTTTGTGGGGAAACTTAGTTTCAAACCAGTCAATTAGCTTTGTAGGTACAAGAGCTGGTGGACAGACTTTATGGAGACTTTCAGAAAAGCTTTCAAGTTTCTACCTGGAAATATATTTTCAAGTAGAGTTGAGGGAAGGAGATATTTTCATCTTAGAGAGCAGAAACAAAAAGTAGAGATACAGGCTGTTCTCTGGGTGGATGAAACAGTGTAAACCAAGTTTTTCTTGGAGGTCAGTACCATGCATAAGCTCGTTAACATTTTGACAAAGAATCTGAAAGAGTTTAGGCTCAGTGAACTTTACAAGTTTATGGATATGACAGTGAAGGCTTCTAGGTAGAGAAATGACATATCAGCAGGGCAAATTATCAGGAAGGTCCCCATAAGTGGGCAGAAGAATATCTGATGACTTTGTTGAATAAAACCAAAGATCCAAAGAAGGACAAATAACAATTAAATTAATTAATTTAAAAAACAAACTTTTTTTTTAATGCATGCTATGTTCAGAAACCATTGTTAGACAGTGGGTATACAAAAGCCAAATGGAACTTACTCAGGGTATTTCCAGTCTACTAGCAAGATGACATGTACACATATAAGGAAAGAAGGAAGCAATCTTTTATTAGTAGTAGTAGTAGTAGTAGTCTCTCGGTAACTGAGGATGATGATTGTCTTTGTGCGTTTTTGTGCACAAAGACACTTTTACATGAAGATTTAAGTGGAAAAGTTGATGCACAGAGACAGTCCCACTCTCTCGGCGTTGGAAGCCTGGGTCCAGTGGCACGAAAAGTCGTTACACCTGGAGACTTCCTCAGCTGCATTGGATGGCCGTGTTGTCCTTTGTGCTCCAACACGCCCTAAGCACTCCACAGTGCCTTGCTGTATCGCCATCTCAGCCGTTGAACCTTCTTGTTGGTTTCTTCCACCTGTTCCGCCGAAGCAGTCTTCACATGCTGGGTGAGCAAAGCCTTGGTTCACCAGGGGTCAACAACCCGATGGCTACCCTCAATCTTTTATTAAGTACTTACTATATGCCGTGCATTTCTTCTGGGATTACAATTAAAAGCAAGATGAAACAGTTACTGTTTTAAATATACATTTGTTTAAATTGAAATTTTACCCACAAAAAAGGAGCAGAAAAGTGAGTAGTAGAGAGGTAATGAAGTTACTCTGTGTGGGATATTGTTTTAGAGCCTAGAGGAAGCCTGGAGTGGAGTGCAGGCAGACCAGCATAGACCCTTCTACAATGGAAGCTCTAGAAGGAGCTATGGTCATAGTTTGTTCCAGGGCAAAAAGGCCCCATTCCATGATGAGCCAGCAGTAGAGGATCATGGTTTTGGAATCCAAAGGAAGTTAGGAATGGGGCCCAGAAAGGAATGAAAATGAACCTTATGGGAGAGAAATTGGGAGATGGAATACCAACTGCTGCAGAGTTTTCCCAGACCAGCAAGGTTTTCCAGAGGAGGTCAAATTGAGCCTTGAGGTCAGGATTCAGAGAGCTGAGATAAGAGGTAATAAATTGTAGCATCTAGGTAACAGTGGATAGAGCAGAGCACCAGAGCTGGAATTGGAAGGACCTGGGATCAAGTGTGGCCTCAGATACTTCCTAACTATGTGACTCTGGGCAAGTAAGTCACTTAACCACAGTTGCCTCGCCCTTACCACTCTTCTGCTTTAGAATAGATATTTAGTATTTATTGGTTCTAAGACAGAAGGTGGTATGGATTTTTTGTTGTTGATTTTTAAAAAGATAATAAATTAGAAACTTGGAGAGACAGGTTGTTGTGAAAACACTGAGACCAGAGAAAAGAGCGTTCTTGGTTTGGAGTCATTCAGTCTGGCTAGAGCTTATCGTTAGTGAGAGAATTTGGGATACCTTGCTAGGAGCATGGTTGTGAGGATGGTAAATGCCTCTATAAGGCATTCCCATTTCATCTTAGGTACTCCCTAGTACACAGCCTTGGCTTTTGAACAGAGAAGTGACTTGGTTATGTCATTGGAAGATTATCTTGACATCTCTGTGGAAGATGGATTGGAAAAAGTGATAGAATCAAGAAGATGAAGAGAAAGCTATTGCAACAGCATCTATCAGGTGATGAATACCTGAAGTCTGAGGGGTGGCAATGTGTGTGGAGAGAAGGGGATGCTTGGGGAGAGTTATGGAAAGTTAAAACAATTAGGCTTGGCAGCTAACTAGAGGAAAGAGGATGTAAACCTGTGTTCTTGGAAGGACAGCTATCCCCTTAACAGAAATAGGGAAGTTGGAGGAGCAGGGTAGCAGGGAGAAAATGCATTTCATTTGGAGAATGTTCAACATCTTGTTGGTATGTCAACAGTATCAGCAACTGTGATATAGCAATGGAGTTTGTTAAGGAGATTAGGGATGGATGTCAAGGTCTGGGCTCCATGCAGCAACTAAAATAGGGTCTTTCTTTGAGGTCTAGCTCAAATACTGACTTAGTCAGAAGACCTCTAACCATGTGAACCTACTCCAGGCATATTTCCTTCATAGGGGATTCATCTATTCCATCCATTTGAAACTAACCAGCATACCTCATGTCTTGTTTTCCAAGAAAGATCTCTAAACATAATGATGGAGATTGTGTCTTCATTCTATCTCTTCCATAGTACCCTTACCCAACAGTCAGTCAGCAAGCGTTTAGGAAATACCTGCTGTGTGCTGGGCACTCTGGTAGGTACTGGGGCTACAAAAACAAAAATGGAGTTCTTTGATTATGACTTGATTCATTTTATAAGAATATCTCTACTTGCTAGGATAGTAAGCTAAATTTTCCAAACTAAGAGGGGGATGATCACTAATTTAAGTTACTATTGTAAGAATTCAAAAATATAGGTTTTTATGCCAATATGAAAGTTCTAAAGTAATATAGTGGTCGCTGATTTTAAAACATTATAGCTTAAGTCAAAATGACTTTTAGTAACATTATTTACAAAGAGGTTTCGGGAAGAAGGAAAGTGGAGAAATGTAAGAAGAGGGTAGAGAAATGTCTAGCTTATTACCCTAAATGTTTCCCTGATGTCCAGCTCGGCCCTGGCAGGGCTTGGTAATCTTCAGTTAGAGTATCTGGTGATGTCTTCAGCAAGGGTTCCACCAATTCGGCCTCCTCCAGGAAAGGAAGGCCTCTCCAGAACCAATCTCTACAGAAGCCAGGAAAGGAAGGCCACTACTCACCCAGCAAGCCAAGGCAGGATTCAGGGAAAGAGTCTTCTCCTTCAGTCCAGCTCACCAATGCAAAGTCTCCCAAGACAAACTCCAAAGGAGAAGGCCAAGTCCAAAAACCAAGTCGAAGGCAAAGTCACAAAGGAGAAGCACACCAGATCAGAAGTTGTTATAGACAAAAGAGTGGTTGCCATAAACTGTGACTGCAAAAATATGGTTTCAAGACATTGTCTTGATTTAAATCAAAAGTAAGTGGTCGCCATGGGAAAAATTCCCAAATATGAAATACTCAAGTCAGCTGGGTTTTGTGGAGATTTTAATTAATACAAATGAAGGAATTAAGGGAAGGGAAAGAGAGAGAGGCAGAGGAAATAGTAGGAAAGGGCCTAGGCCATTGGCCTAGGTCTGAGCTTTAAGAGAGAAAACTAAGTCAGTCTTTAATCACTCACCACAAGATTTTTCCAAGCAAAATTCTAGTGTTCAGAGTGACCCTCCAGTTCAGCTCCTGAGCTCAACTAAGTTCAGCCACTGAGAGACTCCAATTCAGTTTCCTAAGCTGAACTAAGTCCAGAGGCCTCTGACGTCCTTTTAAAGAGAATTTTCTCCTATATCACCTCCCCTAAATTTTCACATCTACCAATCACAGTAGACATTTTCCAAAGGATTGACCATTCTTAATTCACATCTTGTTATCACCTTCTCTGGGTAGACTAAAACTTCTGAGTATTTCACACCTCTTTGCTAAGGTTGTCCCTTGCAAGTTGCTTGACCTTTTAGTGATTAATTTGACCTTCATAGTTACTTAGCACCCTTTTGTAGTAGATCTAAAAATAGACCTACCTTAAGGGTTTTTGGCCCTCACTATAAGTATGAGTTAGGAGTTTTACAACTTTATCTTCCCCTAAAGTATGCCTAAGTATAGGTGGAGTAATTTTAAAGTTCCCAATACATTCCTGACCAAGTACCTTCATTGTTTAAAATGGGGAATAGCCTTAACCAAATGTTTTAAGGTAGAGTTTGAGCAGTTTTAAGATTCACAAAGTTCAGGACTTTTTAGTCGTCCTTTTTCCAAGTCGCTTCCTGTCCCTTCCTCTACTTTACAGGAGCCAATTGCTGTCTTTCAGTTTGCTTAGCACTGCCCAGGGGCAGGGCAGTGGCCTCTGGAATTGTCACCCGCTTTAGCAAGTGACTTGTGAACTCTTTTATTTAGTGTTAAAGAGGGGTGCTTAAGTTTTTGATTGATTAATTTAAAAGTTGCTGATTGATAGTCAAAGAAAGTTTGATTCACTCTTATCAATTTATGCTGACATAGCTATACATAAAACTATACATGTCATACATGTTAAATTCAACAATTTTCATAGTAACAAAAGGAAAGGGTGCCCTCAAAATTTGAAGGAAGATGTTTAGGACAGAAGGAAATACTTTATATATAGTTGATAGTTAACTTATAAAACTTACAACTTGAAGAAACTATGTTGTTCTCTAAAAAATACAAATTGATTTAAGAATGGGTTAAGTAATTTCATGATTGATAGATGCTTACTCAGTTATTAAGAAAAGCAGGAATATTTGAGGTGACATCATGGAAAGGTAGCCTTGATTTACCTCAGGGTGAAATTTCAGAGTCAGAATATTGACATATATTCTTGTGCCTCCCCTTTAGACCAAGTCTTTAAACCCAGCTTTATATATTGCTGTATATACTTAGGAGTCTAGACTGTCTGTCATCTTCCGAACTCTCCAAAAAGCCAAAGTGGCTTCTTCCTTGATTAATTCTCAATCAGCCCTCCCAATCCCTTGCCTCTCAGCAGTGAATTTACATCCCACTTGAAATACATTGAGACCATCTCTTGTGAATTCCTTTGGCTTTCATTCCTCACACCCCTCCATAGCCTGTGAGTCCATTCTTTTATCCTTTCCTCCAGTCTTGGAATGAAGTGGTATTTTTCTTTTTGTCAGAATTAACTCTTTTACTGACAGCTTATATTATCCTTCCAAGTTGTGTTTTGTCATCAGTGGATCAGGAAAGAATAAAGGAAAAGGCAATTTATTAAATGCTTATTTACTAGGTATACAAGTAGAAAAGTGAAACATTCCTTGCCCTCAAGGTGCTTACATTCTAAATGGGGAGATAACACAAATAAAAAATTTCAGCTGCAGTGCTGTTAGAAAGAACTGGAAGGTGCCAGAGGGGCTATAGAAGGGCAGATAGCAAAGCCCAAGGGTCTGTGCTAATCAGATGCCAATGCATGGGAGTCTAGAGGTCATAGTGGCAGGGTGGTTGAATAAGGCCTAGAGTATTTGGAGATGTAGTGGCACAGTACCTGGCAAGACCTGATAGTTGGCTATCTCACTAGTAGTTGATGACTCCCAGCTTACCCAGATGATACTTAGACACCCCAAAACTCTTCTTTTTCTCCTTCATTCAGTGACACTGGTCTCCTGGGTGTTGCACAAAGAAGACACTTTATCTCTTAGCTCCAGACATTTTCTCTGGCTGTCCCCCATGCCTAAAATGCTCTCTCTCATCTTTACCTTCTTACCTCTCTAGCTTCCTAAAATCTTAACTAAAACCCTGCCTTGGGCAGATAGGTGTTGAAGTTGATCGAGTGCTGGGCCTGAAGTCAGACAGACTTGGCTTTCCAAGTTCAAATTTGATCTTAGAAACTAGCTGTGTGATACTGGGCAAGTCACTTAACACTATTGGTCTCAATTCTTTATCTATAAAATAAGTTGGAGATGGAAATGGTAAACTACTCCAGTATCTTGACCAAAAAAATGGAGGCACAAAGAATGAGAAAAGGCTGAAAACAACTAAGCAACAAAAATGCTGCCTTCTACAGGAAGCCTTCTCCAATCCCTTTTAATTCTAGTGCCTACCCTCTTAATTTTATTCTATATATATATAACTTGTTTTATATATATTTGTTTACATATTGATTTCCCAGTCTGTATGTAAGCTCCTTGAGGGCAGGGATTGTCTTTTGTCTCTTTTTATTTTTGCCTGGCATATAACTCAATAAATATTTATTAGCGCTCTATAAATCATAAGCAAAGACACAAAAGATAAAAATGTCTCTCTCTTTCCCCCTTACTCCCCTTTTGGTCAAATTCTCACTTTGTGTTTCTCCTGCCTAATCTGATTAATTGGTTTGTTCCAATATTATTTTTTTAAAAGGATATGTCAAATTAATCTCAGTTCCTTTTTTGACAGAATTTTGACAGATCTACCATATTGGTAGATCATTGAAGAATGCTCTAGGGAGCAGCTGAGTGGCTCAGTGGATTGAGAGCCAGGCCTTAGGGATGGGGGGGTCCTGGGTTTAAATCTTGTTTCAGATACTTCCTAGTTGTGTGACCCTGGGCAAGTCACTTAAATTCCATTGCCTAGCTCTGACTGTTCTTCTGCCTTGGAATGAATACACAGTGTTGATTCTAAGATGGAAGGTAAGAGTTTCTTTGTTGTTTTGTTTTTGCTTTTGTTTTGAAGTTTTAGAACTGACTTTATTATTTTTTTCCCCATGGGAATAAGTTTATTTAGTCAACTTAGAACATTATTCCTTGGTTACAATAATCACATAATTTCCCTCCCTCCCTCCCCTCCACCCACTCTTCCTGCAGCCAATGTGCAATTTCATTGGGTATTACTTGTGTCCTTGATCAGAACCTATTTCCATGTTGTTGTTTACACTAGGATATTCATTCAGAGTAAATCCCCAACCATATTCCTTCCACCCATGTATTCAAGCAGTTGTTTTTCTTCAGTGTCTTTACTCCCACAGTGTTTCCTCTGGATATGGATAGTGTTCTTTCTCCTAGATTCCTCCAAGTTGTTCAGGGTCACTGCATTGCCACTAATGGAGAAGTCCATTACATTCAATTGTACCACAGTGTATCAGTTTCTGTGTACATTGTTCTCCTGGTTCTGATCCTCTATGTATCACTTGCTGGAGGTTGTTCCAGTCCCTATGGAATTCCTCCACTTTATTATTCCTTTGAGCACAATAGTATTCCATCACCAACATATACCACAAGTTGTTCAGCCATTCCCCAATTGATGGACATCCCCTCATTTTCCAATTTTTGGCCACCACAAAGAGCGTAGCTATAAATATTTTTGTATATGTTTTTTCCCTTATTATCTCTTTGGGGTACAAACCCAGCAGTGCTATGGCTGGATCAAAGGGCAGACAGTCTTTTAGCACCCTTTGGGCATAGTTCCAAATTGCCCTCCAGAATGGTTGGATCAATTCACAACTCCACCAGCAATGCATTAATGTCCCTACTTTGCCACATCCCCTCCAGCATTCATTACTTTCCTTTGCTGTTATGTTAGCCAATCTGCTAGGTGTGAGGTGATATCTCAGAGTTGTTTTGATTTGCATTTCTCTGATTATAAGAGATTTAAAACACTTTTTCATGTGCTTATTAATAGTTTTGATTTCTTTAACTGAAAATTGCCTATTCATGTCCCTTGCCCATTTTTCAATTGGAGAATGGCTTGATTTTTTTGTACAATTGATTTGGCTCTTTACAAATTTGAGTAATTAGACCTTTGTCAGAGGTTTTTGAAATGAAGATTGTTTCCCAACTTGTTGCTTCCCTTCTAATTTTGGATGCATTAGTTTTATTTGTACAAAAACTTTTTAATTTGCTATAAACAAAATTATTGATTTTACATTTTGTGTTTTTTTTTCTAGCTCTTGCTTGGTTTTAAAGTCTTTCTTTTCCCAAAGATCTGACAAGTATACTATTCTGTGTTTGCCTAATTTGTTTATAGTTTCCTTCTTTATATTCAGGTCATTCACCCATTCTGAGTTTATCTTGGTGTAGGGTTTGAGATGTTGATCCAAACCTAATCTCTCCCATACTGTCTTCCAGTTTTCCCAGCAGTTTTTATCAAAAAGTGGGTTTTGGTCCCCAAAACTGGGATTTTGGGGTTTATCATAGACTGTCTTGCTGAGTTCATTTACCCCAAGTGTGATTTTTAAAATCTCCATCTTGCTTGGTCTAGCACCCAAAAATTGTGCACACCCACACTACATGGGCATGTGCTAGTCAATGACAAATCAGAAATAACTAACTGCCCACCTGGGCTGTCCTGAGCCAAGCTTGAGCCACCACTTGTGAGGCAGAGGAAGTGACGTAAAGAGCAGCCTCTGGAGTTCGCTCACTTCCTAGCGACAGAGTTAGGTGCAGTTTGTGCTAGGAACTTGAGCAGAGAGGAGTCCCGCAGACAGCTTTCTTCAGATCGGTCACGTGAGTCGAGGACTGATTCTCTTTTCTACCTTGGCCTTTGGGCCTAAACTCCCTCTGGTTTTGCCAGAAGGTTGAGTTAACCTTTTTCCTTTTCGCCCTCGCTCCTTCTCTCCCTCTTCTTCTCTCTTACTCCCGTTGTAATTAAACCACCACAACTCCATTCTGACTTGAGTGTTTCATTTAGGAATTTCATCAGTGAATTCCTTAGCGACCATAAATTAATATTATATCAATCTTCAAAAGTGATTTCACTACAACACAAGTCTATTCCACTGATCCTCTTTTCTGTCTCTTAGCCATTACCAAATTGTTTTGATAACTCTGCTTTATAGTATAGTTTGAGATCTGGGACTGCAAGTCCTCCTTCCTTTACATTTTTTTTTCATGATTTCCCTGGTTATCCTTGATCTTTTGTTCTTCCAATATGTTTTTATCTAATTCAGTAAAAATGTTATTTGGTAGTTCAATGGGTATGGCACTAAATAAGTAGATTAACTTGGGTAGGATTGTCATTTTTATTATGTTAGCTCATCCCACCCATGAGCAATCAATGTTTTTCCAATTGTTTAGATCTAGTTTTAATTGTGTGGAGAGTGTTATATGTAGTTGTGTTTGTATAGTTCCTGTGTTTGTCTCAGCAGATAGATTCCTAAGTATTTTATTTTGCCTAGGGTGATTTTAAATGGAATTTCTCTTTCTAATTCTTGCTGCTGAAATGGGTTGGAGATATATAGAAATCCTGATGACTTATGCAGGTTTATTTTGTATCCTGCAACTTTGCTAAAATTGTTGATTGTTTCGACTAGCTTTTTGGTTGATTCTCTAGGATTCTTTAAGTAAACCATCATATCATTCACAAAGAGTGATACCTCATTGCCATTTCTAATACCTTCAATTTCTTTTTCTTCTCTAAATGCTACTGCTAGTGTTTTTAGTACAATGTTAAATAATAGAGGTGATAATGGACATCCTTGTTTCACTCCTGATCTTATTGGGAAGGCTTCTAGTTTATACACATTACAGATGATGTTTGCTGATGGTTTTAGATATATGCTGCTTATTATTTTTAGGAAAGGGCCTTCTATTCCTATACTTTCTAGTGTTTTCAATAGGAATGGGTGTTGTATTTATCAAAGGCTTTCTCTGCCTCTATTGAGATAATCATGTGATTTTTATTGGTTTGCTTGTTAATATGGTCACTTATGTGGATGATTTTCCTAATTTTGAACCATCCTTGCATTCCTGGTATGAATCCTTCCTGGTCATAGTGAATATCCCTTGTGACTACTTGCTGGAGTCTTTTTGCTAGTATCCTATTTAAGATTTTTGCATCTATATTCATTAAGGAGATTGGTCTATAGTTTTCTTTCTCTGTTTTTGATCTGCCTGGCTTTGGGATCAGTACCATGTTTGTGTCATAAAATGAATTTGGTAGAACTCCCTCTTTGTTTATTCTGTCAAATAGTTTGTATAATATTGGGATTAGTTGTTCTTTGAATGTTTGATAGAATTCATTTGTGAATCCATCTGGACCTGGGGATTTTTTCTTAGGGAGTTCTTTGATGGCTTGTTCAATTTCTTTTTTTGATATGGGGTTGTTTAGATAATTTATTTCTTCCTCTGTTAGTCTAGGCAATTTATATTTTTGTAAGTATTCATCCATATCACCTAGATTGCCATATTTTTTGCCATATAATTGGGCATAGTAGTTTTTAATGATTGCCTTAATTTCCTCTTCATTTGAGGTGAGGTCTCCCTTTTCATCTTGGATACTGTCAATTCAGTTTTTTTCTTTCCTTTTTTTAATTAGACTGACTAGTACTTTGTCTATTTGATTTGTTTTTTTTCAAAGTACCAGCTTCTAGTCTTATTTATTAAATCAATAGTTCTTTGACTTTCAATTTTATTAATTTCTCCTTTGATTTTTAGGATCTCTAATTTAGTCTTCATCTGAGGATTTTTAATTTGTTCGCTTTCTAGTTTTTTTAATTTTCATGCTCAATTCATTGACCTCCGCCCTTCTTAATTTGCTAATATATGAACTCAAGGATATAAATTTCCCACTGAGTACTGCTTTGACTGCATCCCATAGGTTTTGAAAGTATGTCTCATCATTGTCATTTTCTTCAATGAAGTTATTGATTGTTTCTATGATTTGTTCTTTAAATAATTTGGAGAATCGTATTTAATTTCCAATTAATTTTTGGTTACCTCTCCATGTACCCTTACTAATTATTATTTTCATTGCATTGTGATCTGAGATAGTTGCACTTATTGTTTGTGATCTTTTGCACTTGTTTGCAACGTTTTTATGCCCTAATACATGGTCAAGTTTTGTGCTGCTGAAAAGAAAGTATATTCTTTTGTTTTTTAATAAAAGAATGCTTTAAAGATAGTTTATTTAGACTTTAATCAAGCACTTAAAAGATCTCTTTTATTCTCTTTGCCACACAATTGAATATTTAGTTGGGTTTGTCAATAGTTGAATGACTGAAATGAAAGAGTATGCATTAATGGTTCCATATCAAATTACTTCTTTTTAAAATTTTCCACTACCGTAGATAAAGACAGCTGACATTCTTGTCAAATCAATAGGTAACACAAAACCACCAGGGAGATCTGACACACTGACTAGAGTAATGATGCACAAAGAATATTGTTAACTTAGAACATTGGGCTGGACATGACAGACAGAGGCTCCAGTTGGCTCTTCTTGGCCCAATCCATTGGGCTTTACTCTGGTCTTATTGTCCTATATCCTTCTAAAGTATTTGACATTAGTCCTGCCTTCTAGCTTCTTCAAGACTTGTTAAGATTAAAATTAGTTTCTCTGCTAGAAGTGTTATATTTTTATGAGGTTTATTAAGATTACGAATTAAGGAAAATACAAAATAAGAAAGCACGTGTCTAGGAGGGCGAATGGCTCATTCACCTATACTGCATCATGAGAGACCTGTCTGCTCAGAAGTGGAAGTAGGAAGAGAGCCAGTAGGCTTTACAGCCAGTTTAAATAGAAATTTTGATCTCTCTCGGGTAGGGATCTCAGTGAGATTAGAGGGCACCTTGGGAACTAGAGCAGGGACTTCTGGAGATTGAAGTCCGGGGTTCAAAATCTCCATTTTTACCGACTGCTCTGCCCTAATTCTATTAGTTTTCTAGTTAGATTCAACTAATAGGTTCCCTGACCTCATCCTTTTCTCTTACTTTTTATTCATTTCTACAGGCTAGTCATCTTCCCATTGAATTATAAAGACAGTAAAGGAATTACTGTATTCCCTTCATCTTTTCCTATTTTCTTCCCTTCTTTCTTTCTGTACTGTATTACTGGATTTTTTTTTTCAGACCATCCTGTTTGGAATTTTGCTTCACTTCACAGTGTTTGTAGTCTCAAGAACTTGTAGATACCAAAATTACAAGTTAAGGATACTACATTATTTTCAGAGAGATTAATAGTTTATTTCATTTAACTTCAGTGTGCATTTCTTATATTTGGAGTCACTGATGTCTTTTAAGAAGATATTTCTTGGTGTTTCTAACAATCTTATTTGCAAAATAAATTGATTTAAAGTGTTTGGTATCCTCTAGATATAGCTATATTAATGTAGTTTGTAAGGAAATAATGACATTTTCTTTGCCTCAAGGGATTAATAGTAATATTCATTGCACAGCATGAGATGTACCCACAGCTTTTGTTGAGATGTTTTACTTTTTAAGACCTATAAAGGCGGTAGTATTTTCCAATACTTAATATTGTTCAATAAAAACAGGCACAGCCTAGTTTTGCTGACTTAACTAGCTTATTCATTGTCCTTAGGGGTATGAGAAACCGGCAACCAAATGAACTTGTTGGTTATTTTGAGGTTGGCAGCTACACTTTTACACAGATTAAATTGTTTTTCTAAAAAGGCTACTGCATATGACTTTGTAAACAAAATGCAAAACAGAATCTAGCAAGTTTATGAGTAAGCATAGTTCTCTTAAAATTATGAATTCTATTTGTTAGAATTTATTAAAAGCATCAAATTGATTTAAACTGCAGCATTTTCTTATGTCATTGTTCAATTCACTAAATATTTATTAAGTTCCTAATGTATGTTTGGTTCTGAAGGACATAAAAATAAATAGAATGCTACCTAAATAATCAATTTTGTTTTAACACTATATACACCAATTATAAACTATGCAACATTACATAATTTAAGAAAGCAGGGCTAATGGGAAAAATGAGGTCAGGGACAAAATACCTAAAAACTTAAATCAGTGATATGTTTTTAAAAAAAGATAAGAATGTAGTCAAAATAGCAATACAGTTTTATTAATGTTTAAGCGAGACATATTATTTTAAAAAGTGACTGTATTGATAGTCTCAGGCTGCTTCTCCCTGCACCCTGATTCCAATGGGACCCACACTGGCAAAGCTTCACATAAGTTGAGCAGACCTCAACTGAAGCCCCTAGGCCATGGCAACAGATTGGAAGGTAGTTGATGTAGGCCAGCCCTCCCCTGCCCATAGCTACTTACTGCATCAGAAGATACACTGAAAATATGGTACTTCAACTTGAAAAAAGACCAGAAGCTTGCTCTTGAAAGTAGAAGTTGGAAGGAATATAAGCTTATGAGTTATTGTGAAGTAGTGCAATTTTCTATATTCTTGATGTTTCTTGATAATGAAATTATGCATAAGCAAACAGGAAATTTGTGTTATTCTTTTTCATTGTTCCCTAATCAGTCACAGAACAATTTCACGGTTTCAAAATAGACATTATGGCAGAACTAACTTAACTATAATTCAAATTGGAATATAAAAAATTCTTTGAGAGAAATACCATATACCATGATAGAGAACCAAGAAGGGAGTGAGGTGTAAGTCCATTAGTAGCCTAGTTACCTTTCTCATTTACTTACCAGGGTGTTTTGTAAACTAAGTTAATGGATTGTTTTGAATTTTACTTCTCTTTTTTCTTTCCATTGAAAAGCCAAAAAACAATGTCACAGGAGCAGTTAGGAGGTGAAAGAAGCCAAAAATGTTGTAATATTTTTATCTTTCAATTTAGATCTGTTAAAAAGAGCACTCCATCAAATATTTGATCAGAGCTATACCAACAGTCACCAGATACTTCCCAGACTCGATGAGTTATTTAATTCTAACCTAGACAAAAAGTAATTTCCCATGAAACAAGGAAAAGTATTAGTTCTGCTAAAAGATTTTCCTCCCTGCAATATATCAAAGAGAATATAATTTTTTTTAACAGAAGCATAGGATACTTGCTGAACATGTTGGTTTTAAATTAAAGGGCAGACTTAAAGCTTTACTAGTTATAAGTTAAATATTTAATCTTTTATTTTAAAACATGAAATTTTTTAAAAGGCTTATTATCTGTAATTCGTGGTGGTTCTTTAATGAAAATTTTGGGTAGGTAGGTTATTGGTTGAGGGCCCTGTTGACAATTTAAGTGTATTGACAAGAATTGTTTTTAATCAAATTATGGTTACAGCAAAGTGATAACTTAGAATTAAGATGCAGATAGATCACATATGATTTCTTCTTAAATAAATTGGCGTTACTAATGACTTTAAACTTTTATTACAGCTAGAACGAGTAAATCTGTCAGCAGCTCAGACATTGAGAGCAGCTTTCATCAAGGTGAGAAGCTCATGATTTATTAGAATGATTAAAATAAGTTATTTATGAGTTAAAGCCATTGCATAATCATCAGACTTTTTATTTTAATGTGAAACCTTCAGGGGGGAGGGATTCAGAAGATAAAAAGAGGCTTAAAGCTTTTCTCTCCTTCATTAGTCTTTTATTATCTTCATTGTCTATTATCTAGTGCTTTAGGTGCTGGTTTCTTTTAAATATTATATCTCCTTAACTATTTTGAGTATATAAGTGATTATTATCATAATTTCAATCAAAACAACTTCTTTGTAATATTATATCACAAAGAACAATGGCCCTTGACAGTGTTTACTAAAAAGCAATGGTTTATTAAACTCTAAAACTGTGTTTTATTTTGGGAAAGATCATTGTTTCATTAGCCTAAGCCTTCAGGGTTTGTAATGAGGAAGCACGAAATCTTTTGCATTTAATAGGTAAAACACAAATATCCAGACCTTTTAAAACAGGTTAGTTGTGGATATATTTCTTTTTTTTTTTTAAACCCTTACCTTCCATCTTGGAGTCAATACTGTGTATTGGTTCCAAGGCAGAAGAGTGGTAAGGGCTAGGCAATGGGGGTCAAGTGACTTTCCCAGGGTCACACAGCTGGGAAGTGTCTGAGGCCAGATTTGAATCTAGGACCTCCGGTCTCTAGGCCTGACTCTCAATCCACTGAGCTACCCAGCTGCCCCCTGGATATATTTCTTAACATTGGTGCTTTGCCAAAAACATAAACCTGGAAACCAGATTTTTCCATTTTAAAATTTGTATTCAGCATTACTTTTTGTTACACTTTTCAGTTTATTCACATTTTGCATTTCCTTTACAACATTTCCAGGTCACTCTTGTTTCATGTCAGGTCTCATAACTAAGTAAAAGAATTAAATAAAACCAATAACGTAGTGATCTCATCTCTAAGTTCATGCAGAATTTCACCATCTGTAGCAACCACATCCATTCTCTAAAAAAATTTTTTCCTCCCTCCCACCACTAGAAAAAAGAAAAATTTTAACAAATTTGTATAATTAAGTAAAACAAATTCCTCCAGTGGCCATAAACAAAAATACTTGTCTTATTCTGCACTCTAAATCCATCACCTTTATCAGGAAGTGGAAAGTACATTTCCTCATTATTTCTCTGGAATCATAGTCATCATCATTCTTTTAGTTTTCAACATTTGTTGTTACATTATTGTTGTCACTGTATAAATCATTCTGGCTATACTCAGTTAATTCTTCGTTAATTTATAAAAAATCTTCAAAATTATCCATTTTTATTATATTGATATTTTTGTTTAAATTGTTCTCCTACTTCTGCTCACTTCAATCTGCATCTGTTCAGACAAGTCTTTTCATGAAACTCTTTTTTTGAAATGATCATTTTCCTCTTCAATTACAGCAAATTAGCACTCTAGCCCAACCACATCCCACAATTTATTCTGCCATTCCTCAGTTGTAATGTGTCAAAGATTAAAATTATATTCAAATTTTCATTTGAATTCCAACATTTCATACTTCACTAGTAACTATAAATTGATATAGATAAATCTTTCTAATGGTATATCAAATTAAGTTTTTTATATTACTCTGATTGTGAAGTAGTTAACCTCTCTCTTCCCATAAAGTCCATTTAAATTAAATGTAATGTTTTAAAATACTATTCTTTTAGCATATTTAGTATGCCAAAAGGCAAATATGCAATCCTAAGGGGTCATTAAGTCATATAAAATTTTAGATCTTGGAAAGGATTGTGGAAATCAATCAGAGATGCCCATGGTTTGGAGAATGGCTAAACAAATTGTGTTACATAAATGTAATGGAATATTTTTGTGCTATAAGAAATGATGAATGTGATGAATACAAAAAAGCATGATAAGATCTACACAAAATGATGTAATGAAGTCAGTGGAGCCAAGAAAACAATTTGCACAATGGCTACAGCAGCATCAGTGAAAGGAACAACCACACATAAAGAAATGAAACATGAAAGTAGCAAAGTTATAAAGGGTTGAGCATGATTCAAGAAGACACAGGAAAAGATACCACCAGTCCCTCGCCCCTTCATGGAGTTGGGAGGGCCTAGCTGTTACATGTTTCAAGACTTTTTCACCTTATTGATTGACTATGCTAATTACTTTTCCCCTTTTTTGTTTAGAAAGGGATTTTAAAATGCTAGGATGGTTCTCAGAGTGATACTGGGAAATAATATATAAAAAAGACATCAAGAAAAAGGTATTTCTTAAAAAATTAAACATATTGCTTCATTATTGCAAGAGAGTGATGTAGTATACAGTAATATCTCAGAATGGTGTTTTTTTTTTCTACTGTGGGTAGTGTATTGACTATCACTTTTGATAACAAAGGCCGGGACTTTATCTGTGACTTTTTAAGCTTTCATGCCTAGCCCTTTATTTCATATGCATTATAAATTTAGAACTAAAAAAAGATCTTAGAAATCATGTAGACCAGGGATTCCTAAGCTGGGATCCATTCATTTTTAAGTAATATTTTGATAACTATTTCAATATAAGTGTTTCCTTTGTAATCTTGTGTATTATATGTATTTAAAAATTTGATTCTGAAAATGGGTTCCTAGTACCAGGCTGATTTCCAAAGGGATCCAGGACACAAAAAAGGTTTAGAGCCCCTGATAAAGAGATACCTTTTTATTTTAGATGAGGAACCTTCTTCCCAGAGAAATTAAATGATTTATGGCAGTTTATTTCCACTTAAGTATTTTACCTATGAGTGAAGTCACTGTTGCCTGGTGCTTAAAGATATACCAGAATCCTGGCTACTTTGACCTATCCACTAGATGTTACCTAAGTGTGGGAAGTGCAATGGTGGATATAGCATTGCTATTATATCACTGTTGAGTAACTGGGTTTTCATGAAACTACTAGATAGTATTAGCTATAAAAGGAAGATAAGACGATAATCTAAAAAGTAACCTATTACAGTGGTGTCTTGTGAATGTAATGATTCTTTGTAGCTGAATGAATTGGTAGTAGGAAAAAACCTTGACCTATATTTCATAGAATCTTATCTCTTTTTTAGAGGTGGGGACGGGACCAGACCTATGATTTCAGGGAATTGCCAGGAAGGACATTTTCCCCAATGTAGACGGACATTTGCTTTTTAGCTTGAAATCTCAACCTGTTGTTGGGGTACTAAGAAATTAAATGGGTAGCTTAGAATTGCCATTCCACTCTCGCCCCTGAATGTGGGTCTTCCCAGCTACAGCCTGCAAGCTCTGTGCTTTGACCTTGTGTCCCTCATAGTTTTCATAATCCTAGTTCACATTTATACAGAATGCTAAGGTTTACAAAGGGTCTAACAAATATCATCTCATGAGAGTCTCCCAAAGCTTTGTGAAATAGGTACTGTTGTCAGGGGAGGAAACAAGGGCTCTAGAAAGCTTCACTAAGGTTACATAGCTAATAAGTCTATGAAATGGGATTTCAGCCCAGGGTTCCTTTTTTGGGGGGAGAAAACCTTATGAACCATGTAGTTCAACTTGCACACTTAATCCATGAGTAATATAAAGCTTCAAAATATGAAATGGTTTACCATTGGAACATATCTAGGAAGTATTTACAGTTATCTGATTGTCATGTCTCAAAAAGTGTTAGTATGGCTTTCATCTTTAATAGTTCTAAAGCTACCCTAAGACTTTTGGTGGGATAGTTTCTATATGAAGAAAGAGGTATTGTTAAGGAGTATGTCAGTATACATTCTGTGGTCAACAGAATCCAGGAGAGCACACTTTACTGTTGGTTATCATCTATCAAAATAAGTCATCAAAAGCAGTAGCATTTGACAGCTGTCCATTTCTTGATTGAAACAAATATATAAAATAGGCATTCTTTATTTCAGTCCACAACCTTGAAGTGTGTCTTTTCTGCAATCTAATAAAAAAATTAAGATGTCATAATGCTATAGGTGCAGGAGGAAATTATGTTCTTGATGACATCAGAACTAAATTGAAGAGGTTAAAGTATACTTGACATAAATGGAAGCAAGAAAAATTGCCTGCTGATTAATATCATAAATTTGTGTCTTTCTTGGCCACTTAATACAAAGATAAAGACATGATCAGTGAGAAGTATTAAATTGGCAGACATCCATGTAAAACAGTAAACCTGAGGTGTGACTTCTAAAATAAAAGAACAAAAAATATAGAGGAAAAAGGTAGTGGCAACTTTGGATTATCTTAGAAGTTTTTACAGTTTAGATTTGGAATTGCTGGAAGATTTTGTTGCCTTCGGGAGGATAAAGAATAGCATGACCTGAAAGTCATCAATGAACCATTTTCAAACAGATAGTCAGAGATTATAGTGATGATCTGAAGGGCAAAAGCAATATGAAAAATGGAAATTAACTCTGGGAAATAGTTACATTGCTCCAACAAAACCTATAGAAAATATTCTGTTTATTTTCTTAAGTTATTAATAGTAAATGTTGAAATATTGGTAAAACTGTAGAGATAAATGCCAGCATGATCCTTAGTCCAAAATACAGTTTTTTCTTTCAAATACAAAATGGGTAAGCAACTGTAGTAAAAAGTTGCACTGCTTCAGAAGCAATGGTAAAACTCCAAAAAATACTGCCATCGTGAAAAAAGGGCTACAAATGAATCTCCTGTTATCTGTGGGGCTTTGGAATACTGTGCATACAAATTGCACCTAAAGCCAAAGCTGACTTCAAAATGTTCATTTGTTTTTTCTGTTTCAATTTTAACTTTCTCCTTGATCTAGGCTGAAAAAGAAAACCCAGGTCTCACCCAGGACATCATTATGAAAATTCTGGAGAAAAAAAGCGTAGAAGTTAACTTCACAGAATCCCTTCTTCGTATGGCAGCTGATGATGTAGAAGGTATCAGAAATTAGAACCTGTGTTGATCATTTTGTTCCTTGCAGTTGCTGGGTAACATTTCCCTAAGAGAAATGAATCTTAAAGAAATGCAGTTCTTTGGAAAAGAAGCTACATGGAATTAAAAAAAAAAACTTACATTTTTAGTTGAGATATTTACCATATTAATGCTTTTTCAATAACTGAGTTGTTAGCAAAATTCACTAAAAGATAAACTACATAGATTTTTGTGAGAGTCTAGCTATTTAAATAGAGCAATTAAATTCTGATCCTGCCCTTAATGCTAGAGGATTTCAATATAGCTATTGACTGTCCTACCCTTAATTGTTCAGCTCCCCAGACTACTACTTATTTCCCATGACCTACTCCTCCATTCCACCTCATCCACCTACAAAGATGGTTTTATCATTGATCTTGCCATCACCTAAAAATGCACTACCTCTTTGTTCAAGAACTCTGAATTCCCTTTTCTAATTGCAATCTATTGGCTTTCTATCTCTCCTATTTTCTCTTATGAAACTCCATTCTATATCTACACAGTGTTAGTATCTTGATCCCCAGAAGTTATCTCCCCTTCTAGTATCTCTACATCTCTACAGTACTGATTCTCTCATTTTTTCTGTCTTGACCCTGTTGTAAACCAGTTCATCTCTATACTGTTCTCTCAAGTTCCTGGCCCCCTTGCATATTATGTTGTACCCTGTCAAATTTCATCTTTGAATCACTCCCACCATCTACTGTCATAGAATACAATATGTGAGGGTTTTTTATGGTCTTTAAAAATCAAAATAACATAATTATCAGTGATTGTGACAAATGTGAAATTCCATCTGAGCATTCTTAAAATGTTATCTTCCATTATAAAATTCTTTATCCAAAACCTTTAGACAGGAATATATTGGTAAGTTGGCAGTAGAAAGAGAACTAATACTAAAATGACCCCTTTATGGGTCCAGTCTAATACTCTGCTTCAATTGACATCTTTATGTTCATCCAGACCTGTCTCCTACAGTTCTATTTTGGGGAATCAGCATTAAGGTAGTTTCTAAATGATAAAATTCTGAACTGGAATATATAGCAGTTATAGCATAGACTTAAACATTTTTTTTAAATTTAGCCATTGAAACATTAATGGAAAGTTTAGTAGTAATGGCCAATTAAATTCTTGATCTCTTATTTGTAGTTCAAATAAATATGTGTTTATATCTTTTAACTACAGTTCTTTAGATTGTAAGGCCCCTGGGTGTCTCTTTTTGTATATTTGATACGTAATGACTACCTAAAGAAGTCGTATGTGAGCCACCTTTTATGTGTAGAATATTATTTGTTAGTACTGAGATATAGAGGCAGAGTTCCTGCCTTTGTGGAGGAGCAAATATGCTGATGTAATATGATGCTTATATAAATCATCTAATAAAATAATATATAATTGCTTCTGATTTTTGTGTAGTCAGTGAAGACCTTGAGATGTGATAGCAATAGAGTTGTGGTTTGAGAAAGGTAACTTGAGCTTCTTTAGACATAGAAATAGGGGAGGCAACATTCCAGGCATCAGTGTTAAAGTACACAAGCCAGCACTAAGGCACAATATCACTTTACTATGCAGGTGATGATGGATAGTTCAGTGTGATAAAAGGGTCATACTAACTGACCAATATAATAAACCTGGTTGAGGCAAGTCTTAAATGACATAGCAGGGAGTTGGATTGATTTAACATTTTTGTGCAGAAGTATGTTATGAAGAGATTTGTCCATTTAGAAGACTAATCTGGTATTGGCATAAAGGAGAATTTTAAGGGTCATTAGGTGGTGGTGGTAGGACAGTAGAGCAATAGATTAAAAGTACAAGAAAATCATTTGGTTTAAATAAAGGGGGGAGGGGAGTCATTAAAAATCCTGAAGAAAGTAACTCCTTAAAAGTCAGAATTGGCCAAATAGTAAAGGAGCTACAAAACCTCACTGAAGAAAATAACTCCTTTAAAATTGGAATGAATTGGATTAGTGGGAGCTAATGACTCCATGATGAGACATCAAGAAACAATAAAACAAAGCCAAAATTACTAAAAGGAAAGAAAAAAAAAGAAATCTTTTATAGGAAAAACAACTGGTTTAGAAAATTGGAAATTTAAGAATTATTGATCTTTCTGATAGTCATGAACAAAAAAGAACCTTGACATATTTTAAGAAAGTTCAAAAGAAAACTGCTCAGATAACTTAGTAACAGAGGGCAAAATAAAAATTGAAACTACAGGTCATCTTCTTGAAGGAAGTTCCCAAACGCATACTTCCAGGAATATTATAGTTAAAATCTATAACTTCCAGGTTGATCGAGGAGGAATACTCCAACTAGCCAGAAAGAAAGAACTCAGATTCTATGGAGCAACAATCAGATTACACAAGATTAAGTATCTCCCTTGATTAAGAAGCAGGTGATTTGGAATAAGATATTCTAGAAAGCAGAGGAACCAGGATAACAACCAATAATAATAGGAGGTAAACAGCTATTGAATGAAATAAAGAAGTTTAAAGAATCCTGATAAAAAGACCAAAGCTGAATAGAAAATTTGACAATCAACTACAAATCTAAAGAGAAGCATTACAAGGTAAACATGAGTGAGAAAAAGCCTAAGGCAGATTAACTGTTTACATTTTTTATATGGGAAGGTGATACATGTAACTGCTAAGAACTTTATCATTATTAGAACACTTAAAAGGAGACTACATAGAGGATATGAATGTGAGTATATTTTGTTGGGATGATCTCAGAAGAAATGGAGGGGTGAGGAAAAGCAATACACTAAGAGAAGAGAAAATGGGGGGAAGAAGAAGCTAAGTTATCTCACATAAAAGAAGTACAAAAATAATTTTTATAGCAAAAGGAAAAATTGGGGCAGGAAATGGACAACTCTTGAACCTCACTCTCATCTGAACTGCTTAAAGGAGAAAAGAAAAAACACACATACACATACACACACAGACACACACTCTACCCCTGAGTACAGAAAATCCATTTGATCAAACAGGAAGGAAAAAGTTATAAGAGAAAGGCGGTCAAGGAATTGAAAAGAGGAAGAGTAGATTAAGGAAGGCAGGAATCAGAAGCAAAAACTAACTTTTCAAGAGGGGACAGGGAATAAAAAGAATAAATGAAAAATAATAGGATGGGGGAAATCTGCAACACTCCTAAGTAAATGTGAAGGGGATGAACTCACCTATAAAGTGGAAGCAGGTAGCAGAATTGTTTAATAGGTAGAATCCAACAATCTTGTTTATGAGAGATACACTTGAAACAGAAAGACAAAGAGTTAAAGAAGGAATAGAGCAAAATTGAAAAAGGCAGAGATCTCAGTCAGAAGGATTAAGAGGTCAAATACATTAAGGGAGTCAATATAAAAAGTGAGGGAGGAACTCAAGCAGTTCTCAAGGCATGTTGTAGAACAGTGATCAGCAACACAGTTGGATACCGGTCAAGAGAACAGTTGGTCAGTGAAACAAAGTGGGTACCCAGGATACAAAAGCAAATGAGCTCAGCAGGCACAAGTTTGAGAGAGACCCAATGATCCAAGCCTTGGGAGCAATAACTCAATACTGTACAAAAACTGTTTGGACAGCTGGGAATTAGTCTGACAGAAACTAGGTACAGACCAGCATCTCATACCATATAGTAGGCTCTCATCAAATGCTAAAGGGTTAAGACATATAATGTGATATAAGCAAATTAGAGGAGCATGGAAGAAATTATTTGTGAGCCATATGGATATGGAAGAGTTCGTTGTTTATGACTAAACAAGAGAGACATTTACAGAACTGAAATATATAATTTTGATTACGTGAAATTAAAAAGCTTTTGCACAAACAAAACCAATGTAATGGAAATTAGAAAAAAATACTGGGGAAGTAAATTTCTTTGATAAAGTTTTCATTTCTCAAATATATAGGGAATTGAGCCAAATTTACAAAATGGCCCCTTACCAATTTGATAAATGGCCAAAGGATATCAATGGGCAATTTTCTGAACAAGAAATTAAAACCCTAAATAATTATATGAAAAATATCCTGAATCACTAATATTTAGACAATTGCAAATAAAAACAACCCTGAAGCACCATTTCATACTCATCTGATTAGCTAAAATGACAGGAAAGTAGAATGACAACTACTAGAGAGGATATGGGAAAACAGGTATACTAATACACTTTTGGTGAACTAGCCCAAACATTCTGGAGAACAATTTGAAACTTTGTCCAAAGGGCTATAAAACTATATACACCCCCTGATCCAGTAAATTCTCTTCTAGGTCTTTAACCCAAAGATCTCAAAAAGAAAGGAAAAAGACTCACGTATTTAAATATATAGCAGCTTTTTTTGTGGTGGCAAGGAATGGAAACTGGGACATCCAAAAATTGGGGAATAGTTGAACTAGTTACAGTATATAAATATAATAGAACATAATTGTATTGTAGTAAATGATGACAGAATCGTTTCAGAAAAACCAGAGAAGAACTGTGTGCCAATTGAACATTTTTTCTCTTGCTTTTTTTTCCCTCCAAAGCAGGGCTTATGTGGAAATATGTTTTGCCTGACTTCATATGTATAGTGGATATTGTGTTACTTTCAGTAGATGGGAGTGCAGATAGAGAATTTGGAACCGAAGATAAAAAGCTTTATTTATAAATATATACTTATATGTATATATGTCTTCCACACTGGAAGAATAAGAAAGAAAAAGCCAGCCATATGTATTGCATTTAAGTGCCACTATATGTAAGGAAGGTATCGAACTTGATCTTGAGAATACAGATAAAAAACAGACCCTTCCTGCCCTCTAGGAGCTTACATTCTTCAGGAGATGATGTCTCTTAAAGAAATGACATCAGTTTGAGTATGAAGATAATTTAACAACTGGAGAAATTGGGGGAGTCTTCACTGACAGCATCCAACTCCCACATTAAAAATTTCAGCGTTTCCTTTTTACAAAATTTAAGCCTAAGACAATAGTATTTTGTCACATTGATAAATAAGTTTATTAAATTTACCTGCAGATTTTAGGAAAATAATATTTGACAAATGTTGCAGAAAGGTCAAGAAGAATGAGAACTAAAAATATAACATCAAGGTTTTGGTTAGTGCCCCCATAAAGACAAGTGGTTTCAATAGAATTGCAGGGACAAGAGCTGTGTGGTTTTTTGAGAAATTTGGTGGTTAAAAAAAAAAAGTATTTAAGAGATTTGTAGGCTGTCTGCATAAGTGAGAGATAAAAGACGGGAAAGTTGTTTAGAGCAGACATTTCAGAAAATGATGGGAAAGGATTATCTCAAAATAGGGAAGGAATGGAAGGAAATCAGTGTTTTTTCCTTGGGTTGGGGATCAAAAACAGAAAACAAGGAAGGTGAGGTGTTTTCTCCATAAGGCAGATTGTGGGTCAAGAAGGTAGCAGACTATAAAATCAAGGCCATCCTTAGGGGCAGGTGACACCAGAGGTGGAAGAAGGAGGCTGATCAGAGATTTGTAGTGTTTCGAGTGGCCATCAGTCATGAGAAGGGACAGGAGCATGATGAACAAGAGAGGTGGAAGGTTAACAAGTTGTATTCACAGATGGTGAAGTATCCAGTGGGGGCCTGAAATTTGCTGTGAACATGGAGATCAGTAGTTCACTCTGATGGAATAAGTGTGCTTCAGGGGTTAGGAGGAATAAAATGGGATTAGTGCTTGGATTGAATTTTTGATATGCCTTTGGATCCAGATGGAACTAGCTTCTTTTAAAACCCAGATATTATGCATCTCTGTGTGCACATATGCCAGATTTCTCACTGACCACCGGGTTTGGCTTTCTATTCATTATAAAATAGAAAATAAAATATAATCTTATTTCACAGTGGGAAAATGCCACTATGATTCTCTGAGAGACCACTCTTCTGATAATAGTACCTATTGGAATTTACTTAGAATCTTTGCATTTACTTCTTTTGGATTGAGTGCTAAAATTTTAACTGACTTCTTTTTAAAAAAAGGTTCAATTAATAAAAATCTCCTTTCTAGTGGGTAGAATCACAGCATTATTTAATGCTGCTCAGCAACCTCAGAATAGGAGGGAAGAAATCAGATAGTGGTGAAATTTACTCCTCCATTGGGGGAATACACAATTCTGGTAATATTCCTAGACAGGCAAGACATGTTCATTCTCACATTGGCCATGCCCAACAGTGTATGTCTCATTTTGCATCCAGAGTCTCTCGCCTCTGGGAAGAAGTGGCTAGCATGCTTCATTAGTCTTCTGGAATTGTGGTTGGTTATTGCATTGACCTTTATGTCTCTGAAAGGATTTTTGTTTGTTTTTTGCTTTTTAACTTTGCAATGTTGTGGTTATTAACACATTTTTCCTTCGCTGCCTATCTGGTCATCTCTTGCCTTTAAGATTTTACTTTTTAGCCAGCACAAATTTTAAGCCAGAGAACATGAATTAGACCTGCACATACCTGATATTTTGTTTAATGTTTATTTTGTCAGAATATATGATTGAGAGACCAGAGCCTGAATTCCAGGACTTGAATGAAAAAGCACGAGCACTTAAACAGATTCTCAGTAAGATCCCTGATGAGATCAATGACCGAGTAAGGTTCCTTCAGACAATCAAGTAAGTGTTCTGTTTGCATTTCATTGGAGCAGTCAGTCCCTGAATATTTTCATTTTATTACATGTTAAAAATTGATCATTTTTAAAGATAATTGTTAGACTATTGTTTATTTCCAAACTACTGTATTTATCTCCGAAGTTTATTGAGTGCCCAGTTTAAAACCATAATGTTGTTAAACCTTTTACGTGAATTATGACACATGTATAATAGAATCAGAAGCCAAGTAGATGAATAATGTGTAGGGGATAGGGGACATTTAGTCTAATAAGGAAGTACAAGGAACTTCAATATAGTTCCTCAGGGGCCAGGAGAACACATGGAAACAGGGCATAGAGCAGAAGAGGGGGACTCATGATGCCTTTTTGGATGCCTCCTGTGCATGCAGGAGAAAGGAACCAATAAAAATCTCATGATTGGACCATAAAGGAAACAAGACTCCATTCTGGTCAGAGGACTGACTGCCATCTTTGTTCTACTGCTGACTCTTGGGTTGGCACTGGCCAACCTACAATCTCAAGTCCTCAGCTCCCTGGCACAATTTAGTTGGTTTCTAGCTTCCTTTCCAGTCTAAATCTTACTGGCATGAAATCTGGTCCCAAGTATTAGAAGGCTCTTTTTTGGCAGAGGGATTAGACTTGTTCCACATGGCCCCAGAGGAAGCAAGGTATAATGGGTGCATGTTTCAAAGAGACAAGTTTAGGTTTGAGATAAACAAAAGCTTTCTGACAGTTAGTGCTATGCCAAAGTGAAATAGACTCCTTGTGAGTTCTCTGACATCCCTGGAGCCTCTCCTAGACCTTAGAGGATGGAGATGAGGAGCAGAGGTGTTAAAGGCAAGGTCTTCATGCTGACATGTAGATCTAAGATTTAGAAAGGGAGTAGCAGTACTTACATTAGTAGTAAGAGTTCGCATATGCAAAGGGGCATAAGCTTTGAAAAGCCTGTCCTTGGGTTCTTATTTTATCCTCACCACACAACCCTGGCAGGTAAGACTATCATTATCCTCCTTTTACTGATTAGGAGTTGGGATGAAAGCATTTAAGTGATGTTCCCAAGATCTCATAGCTAGTCCTTGGCTGCGGCCAGATGTGAATTCACATCTTTGGACTCCAGGGCCACCATGTTATTTAGGGCTGTGTGGGTCCTTAGAGGTCAGTCAGGTTGGTTGGGCTTGATTAACATATCATTGGTGTTAAATGACAGAGCCAGTATTTGATTTAAACCTTAGTCTTCTAATCCCCAAATTCAGTACCATTACCATTACTCCACGCTGGATCCCATTAGGGGAGATGGAATGTAGGGGTAGGGATGGGTTCATAGTATGTTTTTTATTTTATAATTTCAAAACTCAAAAGCTGTTTTTAGCCTGTGTATCATTTTGAAATGAAATGCTAGAAGATTTGGGATTCAGAGTAAACCATATTTTGTTACCAAGGAGGCATTTTTAGGGATTAGAATGGATATCTTTTGTTTCTTAGGAATTCCCGTTTGCTTAAAAATAATAATAACCACTGTGAATTCTTGGCAACAGAGAATTCCAGAATGAGAAAACCCTTTTTATCAATACAGATCAGGACCTTACCTGGAGGGTGTTGAGGCTAAATCAGGTACCCTGAATCTCCCAGTTAGCAAGTGTCAGATGTGATAATGGAACCATTCTTTGTGTTTCAGGGCCAACCCTCTATTCACCGTACCCACTGTCTTTCACACCTTACAAACCTTACCTTACATGCTTCCTTTAATAGAATGTTTTAGATATGCCTAAAGTATTTTTTTTTCATATTGTAGTATGTGGAAAGAGCTGGATCTATTCTCAAGGTTTTAAACCTTTTTGGTTTCCGGGGAAGCCTCTGAACCCATTCTCAGAATAATGTTTTTAAATGTATAAAATAAAATGCAGAAAGAATCAGTGAAATATTAAAAAAAAAAAAACCCTCTAGATTCTGGACCCCATGTGAAAAACTCCTGTTTTATAATCAGGCCAGATGTCCCAATATAATTCATAGGCTGTATTATAATGGGGCCTTAGTTCCAAATACTTTCTGAAGATTGACATTTTTGTTATCTTTAACATAACCATAATACCAATTTGGTCTATCAGTAAATGTTTTTAGTGTTCAACAGTTGGGGTGGGTTGCCCAAGCACATCACTGGCCAAAGCCGATTGTCTTGGTCTAGGATGGCTTTATTTATATGATACCCCAACAGAGAAGTGAACATTCAGCCTGACCCCTAAGCCACCTGTTCTGAGCAGCTGAGGACCCCAAATATTCTTAGGGAGCAGTGGGTGTGCATGGAGTTCCTCTTTGTGACATTTCACTTAACTCTCAATCTGGGTGGACAGAGCAGGACAAGGTTCTCCTTTCTCTGCCCCAAAGATCTCTCCATGCAGCAGTTCTTCTGTTTTCACTTGGAGGATTTTTTTAGGGGTTCAGTTCTGGGGGCTCTACTGTACTTTTGTTGAATGATTTTAGAGTTTCAGAGGCCTGAGAAATGAAAAAGACATTTGAGAGAAACCAGCCAACTCCTTTCATATTACAAATGAGAAAACAATGAAGGCCCACAGAACCCAAGACTTGATAAAACATAGCATGGACTGAAAACCAATCAGTATTTTTGTAGGATATTTGTTTCTGTAGATATTTAAACCTTGAATTATAAATTTCTTTATAGAGAGCCAGCTCCATGGATCTCATGGAAAAAATAGTTCTCTCCTATTTTTTATTCTGTCTTATTGATACTTTAGAAACACTAATCTAGTATTTGTTCATATATTCTTATTTTCCCATTTAGAAATACTCATTTTAATTAAAGGCAAAGGATCTTGTGACTTTTGTCCTTTGAGGAATCCTGGATTTATGCCTATCATACTTTATTCTGCATTGAAGCAGAAGCCAATAGAACAATTGTGTAACTTATAACTAGCTTCTCATATTAAACTGAGAACATGATGAGTGAACAAATGTCATTAGTATAAAAACTCAGATTTGATGTATTGAGCTACTTTAAATCCATTGTATTAACTATGAGGCAGTTTTCATAAAAATACAGGTAGATCCTTTTTTTCCCCTTTGCCTTAATTTCTGTATAATTCTGCTCTTTAGAATTTCTCCATCTCTCATGTAGGATTAAACCTACTCTACAGATCTTAAAATATACTCATCTGAAAACTGGATGTTTTGACATTTTGAAAAGGTGCCTTAAAACTTGTGATTTTTTGTTAGAAAGGCTGATTAATAGTAGTCTTCTTGATAAAAGGCACCAGCTGGGTGGCTCAGTGGATTGAGAGGCCTCAAGATGGGAGGTCCTAGGTTCAGATCTTGTTTTAGACTCTTCCCAGCTGTGTTACTCTGGGCAAGTTACTTAGCCCTCCTCTCCCCCCCCCCCCCCCCCCCCCCCATTGCCTAGCCCTTGCTGCTCCTCTGCCTTAGAACCAATACACAGTATTGATTCTGCTGAGAGAAAGAAGATTCTCATTATCTTTTTCAGAAGTGGGAGAATGGTTTAATAAATGAGATGGTATCACCCAAGTATGGTCACAGGGTGAGGGAAAGGTTAAGGGAAAAACCCGAAAGTGGAATGTTTTCTGATATCATCTTATTAAATGGATGTAAAAGTGCTAGACCGACTGCCAGGAAAACCTGGGTTCAAATCTGTTCTCAGAGACTGAGTGGCTGTGTGACATTCAGCTTCTGTTTCCCTATCTATTTCCAATTCCTGTTTTAGAGGTAATAATAGCACCTACCCCTGAAGGTTGTGGTAAGATTAATGAAATAATACATGTAAATGCTAGCTATTATCTATTATTTAAGAAGAGTTTGCTCAGATATTGAATAATAGTTGCTAGGTAATGGATGTGAGTTTCTGAGGGAATTAAATCGAGTTACAGCATTCCGTTGTTGAGCCAGACATGAACTGTTCCGGAATGGCTTGGGTGGGGGGGTGGGGAAACTCCAGAGTGGGATTTCTGACTTGAATCCCAAATCAGTTGTAGAGCAGAGGTGAAGAAGAAAGTTGGAGACTTTTCAGAGGATAAATAAGGGGAGATGAAGTCCCTCAGGCAGCACTGAGTAATGAGAAGACCTCAGGGACTAAGTCTAGGGGAATGGAGAGCCACCTACATGTCTGCTCTTTAAACATCAGATTTGCCAGGAGAAGGAAGATTTCCTACATAGCAATAATTTTGTATCAGAATGACACGATTAGCCTGAATTTGGGAAATAAAGAGTGTCCTGGGAAGACACTGAAGATCTTAGTATAAAAAGATCCATTTTTTCCTCTCATCTTTAGAAGTAAAAATCTCTATATTTAGATGAAACTGATTTCAGAATGACACGATTAGCCTGAATTTGGGAAATAAAGAGTGTCCTGGGAAGACACTGAAGATCTTAGTATAAAAAGATCCATTTTTTCCTCTCATCTTTAGAAGTAAAAATCTCTATATTTAGATGAAACTGATTTCAAAAGCAGCTCCATTTTTCATTTCCCAACAGGGATATCGCTAGTGCAATAAAAGAACTTCTTGACACAGTGAACAACGTCTTCAAGAAATATCAATACCAGAACCGCCGGGTAAGTTGGGCAAAAGCGCTGTCTGCTCCTGCCATGGCTACGTTGGCCCATCGCCATGTTAAACCAAAGGCAAAGGAGAACGGTTGGAACTGAAGGCTGAAGGCATCCTAATGGCTTGTTGGCACTTCCTTGGTGAATGGCTGGTCCTGGTCCCAGGCTTCCAGGACTCGTGTCGTTATCAGGATGGGCCCTTCTCTATTCAGATCTCTCTCTGTGCCTTCGTGGACAGTCTCAGGTTGTTGCTCCCACTAAGCTGTCGGATTATCTCCCCCCAGTCATAGCTAAGCAGACCCTTCAGTAACCAACATGCAATTAATGCGTTGCGTTCTCCCCATTCCAGAGCTCTCCCAGGTTGGTGTAGGACCTTCCAGGTTGGCATTCTGCTGGCCTGACCGTAGAAACCTCCCCCTCCAGCACCCCACCCCAGGCGGCCGGGGGGACCACTGGGGGAATCGCTGCTGTTGGTCTTTTACTGTCTCGTACTTCTTGAGTATAATGTATTTTGTGGGGTTGTAAGTTCACCATTTGACTCTTGTTTCTTTAGGCACTTGAACACCAAAAGAAAGAATTTGTAAAATACTCCAAGAGCTTCAGTGACACTCTGAAAACCTATTTTAAAGATGGAAAGTAAGTTCGGTGACAGTGATGTGCTTTCATTTGTTCTGCAGGCTTAGTATTCGGTTCTGTGTGAGGACTCTTAAAGCCATTTAAAGAAAACTTCCATAAATATAAAGTTTGCATTCCAGCAGACTTGTTCATCAGGAAGTGAGGAAAGTAGAGAGCATTGTGAAAGGACACATTTAAGTCATGGAAGGATTGGAGAGAGCTGGTTGGGGTTGGCTTTCTCCTAACAGACCTTGGTATTGGGACGTGTCCACGTGTCGCTTTTAGTGGTCCCAGGATGGGGAGAAGTGCCTGGCCCAGAGCTTGTGGCCACCTTCGTCACCCACAGCCATCAGGGAATGCATCTTAGCATCTAGCCACCAGGCTTTGCCATTTAATTAGAGTCTAGCAGTCCTCTGGACATGCCGGCGATGCTGTCAGAACTCGTGTCCCTTGGATTCTTGAGTGGCGGAGCGAGCTCACAGACGCAGCGGCTTCTCCCTGGGGTGGTCCACGGTGGGACAGTCACCAAGTGGTTTAGCCATTCGGGGACTTTCTTTCTTTTTTGTTTTCATTTTGGCAAACTCAGAAATAATCCTTGTCCTGCCCGCCTGGAGGGATTGTGAGGAAAGTGCTTCTGCCACCAGGAGGTGTGGAGTCGGCTCTGCGGCAGCCGTTCCCTAAACACCACATGTGGCTTCAGCCACCAGCTTGGCCCTTCCTAGCTTTGATCCCGCTGCGCTTGCCCTGTTACAAGGGAATCACTTTAAAAGACTGATATATATTAATTTAAGGTCGCCAAGGAATTCAGCTATGTAATTCCTAAATGAAAACTCAAGTTTGCAGTCAATCTTTTATGGAGTTTAATTACAATAGGAGGAAGAAAGGAATTAGAGATAGAGAGAGAGAAAAAGGGAGAGAAGGGAATAGGGCTTAAATACCCCTTCTGTTTAGGCTGGGCCAAAAGGCCCAAGCCCTTAGATAGCTGGGGCAAAGAAAAGAGATCAGTCCCTATTACTCACGTGACCAAAATGGAGAAACAGTCTCAGAGGCCCCCACCTTCAGCTTCCTTCAGAGCAAGCTTCTCCGAGTACACTGCCACCACTCCGATCAACTCCTCAATCCCCACCGAGCCTTCAGACCCCCCTGATCTTTAAGGAAACCATCCAAGTTGCCTCCCCTCAGTTCTCACATCTACCAATCACTGTCCATCAATTTCCCTGTGCCAATGGAGGCTCTAGCTTAACCCAGGACCGCCCAGAGGCTTTGCACATGTCTGTTGAAGGTCATATTTTCAAATGATTAAATCTTTGCTCCTTTGCTACAGCCCTTTCTAAATCCTGTTAACCTGAGTAGGGTAGAGATTGGAATAATTAAATTTTGATCTAGGCTGCAGCCCTTACTCAATCCTGTTAGGACTGAATAGGGTAGAGATTGATTCCAAGTATCTCCATTGTATCAATTCTAAGATCAATCATGACTCAAAGAAATTCCTGTTCTATGCTTAAGCATAGGTCAAAGCCCTTTCCATTGTTCAGCAAAGGGTTTCTGTCCTAAAGTAATCTTAAGAAGGGAAGAGAAGGAACCTCCCATGCCAATGGGGTTCCCATTCCAATAGACTATCAGTAAGAAATTTTCCAAGTATGAAATATCCCAATGGTGAAATTTCCAACATTTATAAGTCTAAGGAAATTTGAGGTTTACAGCCCAGCCTCCTTCCACACTGCCTCTAGGCCACGTCGTCCGTGGATTGAGGACGCCAGTACTTAAAGCTGCAGCCGCCTGACACATACTGACTTGTAAAAGTCAGTCCAGGTCGGCAAAACAAACAGGTTCGAAGTCAGGAATGAACACATTGAACTTCACCAGAGATCATTTGGTTGTTCATACCATTTTTGGTATCATTTTTTAATAAAGTGATGAGTTTCTTTATGCTAAATTCAGTAGTATACCTGGACTAGTTTAGCTTAAAGCGATAATGATTTCTGACTCCGTTATTAGCAACTGTGATAGAGGAGGACCCTGAGACATAAGGATCCATTTACAGCCCTGCCTTTGATTATCGAGACTTTTCCAGGGCCCCTGTTGTTGCTGCTGTCCTCATTATTATTCACTGTTAACTTTTTGAAACAAAAATGCAACCGTGGGTTCATTAGGAGGACGTGTTTTTGACTGATCCATCAGTGCCTTAACTGCCCCCCCCCCCAATTAGCTGCAAACTCTATAAAAAGGAAAATAACCGGCTTCGTGGGGGTGGAATTCATTCCATCAGCTTTGTAAGAAGATCATGAGTGAGCCTGCCTGTCCTGGGGCCCTGTTAGAGAGCTAGAAAGGGCTGAAGTTTAAGTTCAATTCTGATCTTTTTGGAAAGCATCTCCTTTTGACTTAGGACAGAATCTGTCTGCCTTCAGGAAGAGCGGTTAGACGCAGATCACAGCCAACTCTCACATTAATGTACTTGGGGTTTTATTTTGTGCCTTTGCTTTTATATGAGCCTTCTCTTCCCCCAGTGACCAAGATGGGCGCCTGTTTCACGTGATGTCACATCTACCTCAAATTGTAGCATCTCCAAGAGGCGGGGGGAGGGGCCATCCTTTGGATCTTATCATTTCAGAAAGCTTATGTGGAAAATGGTTATTACGTGTGCCTGGGATGGGAAAAAAGAGCAAACTCTTTCCCTTATAGATTGTGCTTTGTTTTAGATAAGGTAAAACATTGTATAAAGTGCATACTTTTAAAATTGGCCTTCTCACCCCCATTAATACTGAGAACTGCTTGTGTCTTTCTCTGTTGTGATTTATTTAGGGACCCTTCCCTTTTGTGGGAGGCTGAAATGGAAGGTTATTGGCCAGCTGGCATGAACTTTGCACACATCACATGGTACCTTTGATGCCCAGATTTATAAGAAGTCCAGAGTGGGCGGTTCTCTTCCTTACCTTCTAGTCCCGAAGGTAGCACCCGTCAGTGCCAGCACGCTCTCGGGTTGGGGTCAGCAGAAACATCAGGCGTTGTCAGGCTTTGTCAGTGATGCCCTTCACAAATGACGGTCCGGTGTTATTACACAGGGATAATGGCTTCACTTGGGAAAGGTGGTCGCGTGCATTACCCTCACTTTGCAAACCCTGTTAAAGTTCAGCATTTTGGACTATGCTTGGTTTTGCTGCTTTAAAGCTTTCTAAAATGCTGCTATTTCTGTTCTTTTGTAACAGGGCAATAAATGTGTTCATAAGTGCCAACCGACTAATTCATCAAACCAACTTGATACTTCAGACCTTCAAGACTGTGGCCTGAAAGTTGTATATGTTAAGAGCTGTACGTTTCCGTGGTGGTGTTAAGCTGCTGCCTTTACCTGTAAATTTTAAAGTTTGACTGTATAAATTATCAGTCCCTCCTGAAGGGGCCTAATCCAGGATGTTGAATGGGATTATTGCCATCTTACACCATATTTTTGTAAAACGTAGCTTAATCATAATCTTACACTGAAGATTTTGCATCACTTTTGCTATTATCATTCTTTTAAGAATTATAAGCCAAAAGAATTTACGCCTTAATGTGTCATTATGTAACATTCCTTAAAAGAATTGTAAATATTGGTGTTTGTTTCTGACATTTTAACTTGAAAGCGATATGCTGCAAGATAATGTATTTAACAATATTTGGTGGCAAATATTCAATAAATAGTTTACATCTGTTAAACATTTCTTTACTTGAAAAAAAATATGCGTATAATCAGAAGACCAAGAAGACTTGATGTCTACAGAACTTCTAACAGAAGCTTATTAGCTATTTGTCACATTTTAAAACAAGAAGAGTTCATATATATATATATATGTATATATAGTCCTTAATCCATTTGGGCAAAAAGTAGTTGATGAAATTAGTTTTCACTAATTACTGTATATGAGGTACTAAAATATTTTTCCATTATCTCCAGCCTCTTTCAAGAGACTTATTTGTCCCCTTAAAGTGTGTTCACACTATTTTGTCACTTTCTGAACTCAAGAGATGTAAAGATTTTGACTCTGAGAAATAAGTCTTCTGTCAGGCCAGATCCTAATAAGCTTTGCACACCTTTTCATAAACCCATAGCCCAAACTGGTAATTAATTTAGGAATATACCAATGCGAATTGGTGTGACATTACCATGAGTGTTTGTTTTTACACTCTTTAACTATGTACAGTTTTGTTTCCCAATAGAGAAGTTTTAAGGAAATTATGTATCAAGTGTTCATGTTAAGTAATTTCATTTTCCATTTATGAAAAAAAATAAAAAATAATTCAGAATTTGTTGATCATATATAAAAAGGTTTTAGGTTTTTAAGTAGTTTTCTATCATAAGTTCTTATTACTACTTAAGGAATTCTTTTTTTTTAAAGGGGTCAGAATTTTAGAGATTTGATTAGAATGAATAAAATGTTTATGTAGAGAGAAAGTAAGTGTAAGTTTATGTAAAAGTAGAAAGTCACTGGAAAACATTTTATAGTCCATTAATTTATGACCTTTTTTTATCCATCTTTGTTTCCCCCCTTTGAAATCTTCAGATAATAAAATTAATGAAATCAGCATTCTTTACTATTTATAATGTCATAAATCACAATTCTGGGAAGTAGATGAATGTTACAAGATTTACTCAGTAGACTAAGAGAAAGTCCAAATTAGCAAGTCCATTTCTGGAAGTAGCTCAGCTGCCAACTTTACAGAAGAACTGAAGACCTTCTGTTATACAAATAAGGGGAAAAAAACGACAAAAGACTATCCTTGCCTCTCAAGAAGCTTATAATTGAATGAAGAAAGACAATATGCAAAATGAAGCTTGGGGGTGGGGCAGGAGAATATGGATTTCCCCTCCTAACTTCATATCTTTTTGCTATTATTTTCCACTTGTTCCTTAGTAGCCTCCCCCCCATTCCTACCACTGAAAAAGATACAGTAGTTAAAACCCTGATATTAAGCTTCTGAGTGCCTTAATCCTCTTTCTGAAAAAGTCTGCTGCCTCCAGTCCTTCACCTAACCCTAACAGCCAGATTAACTGATTCCTATATGCCAAAGGATGTGCAAAACTAGGCATGTTGGTTACAAACACAAAAAAATGAAATAATCTCTCTTAAGGAATTCGTGGTTCTAATGAGACAGACAAGGGGTGTGTGTGTGTGTGTTAGTGTAGTCTCCCTGACAAAAGTGGCTAAATGGACTCATCTATACATTTGTGAGAATTAAGAAATCACATATACCCTTGAATCCCATCTTGGCCTCCACTGGATGGGCAGTGGCCAAGCTTTGCGAGATGTCTCTTTCCAGACTCCTCTTTTCTTCTAAGCTATTCACCTGTTCCTATCTGCCTTTTTCTTTCTGGGGTTTTCTGTTCTTTAATCACCTTCACACACAGTTTTCTGCACATTGATAAAATATTTGTTTCGGGAGAAGGAGACTTCATATGCCTTAAAATAGGGCAAACCTCTCAAGCCATAAGATAGAAAAGCAGAAATATGACGGCTCTGATTAATGGGGCTTCAGGATTCTTCCAAGATCCAACAGTTCAGTGGCTTAGGTGAAGCCCAGTGAATTCTCCAAAGCGATAATAAGGGGGCTCAGTATCCGTCTACCTCAAAGGGAGAACCTGGTCTTCCAGGGGGAAATCCTAATGCCTAGTTACCAACCTGATGTCCGTCTTGGTCTTTTGTGCTAGCTCCTTTAGCCCAAGAAACATGCTCACATCAATTGGCTATAAGTAGGAGAGTAGGGGAAGAAAGTGGCCTAGAAAGGCTGCTATTGCTTCCATAGGATATGCTAGAGGGGTACCAGAAAGGGGGGCTCGTGTTGGCCAATCATTTCAGCTTCATTCTTCGGAAGGAGGAGATCCCATTAAGGAATCCCCAAGGATCTGCTCCATTCTCAAGGATGTGTTCCTATGAAGAACAAAGCAGCAGGGACTAGAGAGCTTAAAGGATAGAAGATGAAAATGTCAGCTACCCGTAGGAAATTGGGAAGTGTGCAGTTGCATGGGGGGGGAGGGGGAGTTGCAATGGAGAATGTGTACCTAGAATCAAGAAATCCAAATTCAAATCCCACCTCCTGACCATTGCCAGCTGTGCGAACCCAGAGATGTTACTTAACCTGTTTCCTGAACTGTAAAAGGGCACCTCTTTCCTTGAGTTGTCATAGAGATAAGATGACAATATTTGCAAAGCGATTATAACTTCATTGCAGCAAGAATAAAGGATGTCCCTGCTCCTACACCTTGACTAGGAAGCAGGAAAAAAATAACATGAAAAGACGAGGTTGGAGGATGAAGCCAAGGTCAAATACTGGTAATTCCTGGGAAATATGTGCAAGGAAGAGAAGAGGAGAGATCCTTGGGGCAAAGGTCCTCACTTGTGAGCATCCTCACCTCGCTGTACTGAGCATCTCAGAGCGAAAGGTCAAGAAGACTTGAGTTTGTAGGTCTGATTAGCATTGATCCATTAGAAGGATCTGCTTAGAGGAGAGGAGAAGACTTCATTATGCTTAGGAGTGACTTGAGGGAGAAAGCTTAGAATTAAATACCTGTGAGTTAGGAATGGAATGCCGGAGTTAGGAAAGTGGCAGTATTGATCATTAGACCAGAAGGGATTCTGGAGCCAGCTAGTCCCACTGTCATTCACAGATAAGAAAACTGAAACCTAAGGATCTAATGAGGCAGCTAGGTGGCACAGTGTATATAGCGCTGGCCCCACAGTCAGGAAGACTCATTTTCAAATCTGAATTCAAGTCTGGCCTCAGACACTGGCTTTGTGAACCTGGGCAAGTCACTTGACCCCATTTGCCCCAGTTTCCTCATCTATAAAATGAGTTAGAGAAGGAAATGACAAACTAGTCCAGTATCTTTGCTGGCAAGAAAAAAAAAAACAAAAAACCCAAGTGGGGTCATGAAAAGTTGGAAATGACTGAACAACAAGGACCTTAAGCAACTTGCTCAAGGTTACCCAGCCAGTAAGGGTGAGGATTGAAATTTGAACCCAGATCCTCCAACTAGAGCCAGAGCCCCTTTATTGCACTATGCTACTTCTGAAAGAGTATAAGGTAGATTGAGGAAGATTTTAAACCATCTATATCATAATTCTTTGGAGATAGATTTTCAAGGAAAACAAAAAACAGCAACTAAGTAGACCTTATAAAAAAAAAACAAACAGTGCATGGCTTAATTGTATCCAAAATAACATTCCTGTAGTATCCAAGAGGCAATATTGTGATGGATGCGCCAAGAAGATGAGAGGTGGTTTGGGGGCCAAGCTCCAACCTGTACTAGTTGGGTGATCCTGGGGAAGGTCCTGCTTCTTCCAGCCTCTTGTTCCTCCATGGAGCTAATGCTTTCCCAAGGATGTCAGGCTGGCTGCCACAAAACTCCCCAGTGAAGCCAGAACTCGATTAAAATATAAAAGATATAGTTCAACATAGATAATGGTAATCTGTGGTTTTCTTAGTCAAGGTACTGCCTGTGGGTACCCTATCGGAGACTGACATCACTGCTGCCTACCCAATAAGGGTAGAGAGGAAAGGGCTCTCTGAGCTTCAAAGAATTACTCCAACCATCACAAGTCATGCAGCCTAGGTAATGCCAAATACATTGATATACATTCTCTGACCTGAACCTCACTATAGGCTATGTATATATATATATATATATATATATATATATATATATATATATATATATATATCCTCTGTGAGGATATGTCCTTTCATCCATCCCCTCCATCCATCCATCCATCCATCCATCCATCCATCCATCTATCCATCTATCCAACCATTCATACATACATACATACATACATACATACATACATTCATCCATCCATCCATCCATCCATCCATCCATCCATCCATCCATCCATCCATCTATCCATCTATCCAACCATTCATCCATCCATCCATCCATCCATCTATCCAACCATTCATCCATCCATCCATCCATCTATCCAACTATCCATTCATCCATCCATCCATCCCTTCAATCAATCAATCAATGGATCAACCATTTTTCAAGGACCTGCTGTGTGTCAAGCACTGTGCTGGATGCTACAGATACAAAGATCAAAGTAAAAAGGCACCACCCTCAAGAAGATTGCATTCTGACAGAGGAGACAATAGAGATAGTCTGGCAGATGCTAGATAGATAGATTTATAGATGATTGACAGACAAGAGCCAAGAAGATAGATGATAAACTATTAGACTGTCAGTTGATAAGTAAGAGAGATGATAGGCTATAGGACAGATGGTTAAGATAAATATGTAGCTTATTAAATAATTGATAGATGATGGGCAAAAAGGATTGCTGGATGATAAATAAATTGTAGATAAGATAGATGATAGGAAGAGATAGGGTAGATATTAAAATAGACAAGGGGTAGATGATAGACAAATGATAAAAATATAGGATCGATGATAGGCAATTGAAGGCATATAAAAGAATAAATGCAAATCATTTGGAGCAAGGGCACTAGCACTTGTGAGACCAGGAAAGGCTTCGTGGAGGAGTCCTGAGGCTTTGCTTAAAGGAAGGAGGTGTAAGGGGTCTGCATCCAGGTACCATGTTGAACTGTGATAAGAGTATAAGGAGGGGAGAGCAGGAGGGCATCAGAAGCAGTCAAGCAGGTTGGCTGAATCACAGAATGCAAGAGGATGCATGATCTCCATTGAGGCCAGAAAGGTAGATTGGGGTCAGTTGGTAGAGGACTTTGAAAATTAAGCAGAGGAGTCTCAATTATCCTAGAAGCTTAGGAAACCCCTGAAGTTTGTTCAATGGGAGAGGAGAGGCATGGTCACATATTTCCTTAATAAAATTACCCTAAAGGCTGAATAGAAACTGGATTTGGAGGAGTGAGAAATTAGAGGCAGCCCAAATTGCATTTCATACATTATCTCATTGGAGTCTTATAGCACCAAGAGAGAGGTCTTGCAGATACTATTCCTATTATACAAATGTGGAAACTGAGGCCTAATAAGAGGAAGTAACTCATCCATTGATTGTCACACAAATAGTACATTTCAGAGGGAAAACTTAGTTAAGATTTTTCCCTGGGACAGTTCGTGGCAGTATAAAGAACACAAGATTTGGAGTATGACAGGACCTGAGTTCAGATTCTGACTGCGATATTAACTAGCTCTGTGACTTTGAAGGTTTATCACTTAATTTCTTCAGTCCTTGGGTTCTCCTTTTATAAAAAGAAAAGGTTGGATTCAATGAGCTCTAGCGTTCCTTCCATGGGCAGCTTGATAAATTCAGTGGCTAGAGCCCTAAGTCTAGAATCAGGAGGACCTGTATTCAAATATAGCCTCAGACACTTACTAGCTGTGTGACCCTGGGCAAGTTACTTCACCCTGCCTCAGTTTCCTCATCTGTAAAGTGAGTTAGATAAGGAAATGGTAAACTATTCCAGTATCTCTGCCAAGAAAATCCCAAAAGGGGCCACAAAGAGTCATTCACAGCTGAAAACATTAAACAACACCAAAGGTCCCTTCTAGTTCTAAATAGATGGATGATTCTTGATTTATTCTTGAATGTTCTCCCTGACATACCAAATACATGTGTGATCTGGAAGGCTAACTCCTTCATCTCCCTAGGAGTCAGTTTAGTCAGTGGTCAAACAGAGTCAAACAGAGCTTTTAATCTGTGATTGAATGGCTCCAGAGTCAGCACTCTACCCACAATTCCCAATTTTCCCCCATAGACGAAAGAAATTGAGGAGAAAACTTTTCACAAGATCCAGAAAGAGGTCAAACAGAGCTTTTAATCTGTGATTGAATGGCTCCAGAGTCAGCACTCTACCCACAATTCCCAATTTTTCCCTCATAGATGAAAGAAATAGAGGAGAAAAATTTTTACAAGTAAGGATCCAGAAAGAGGTACAAGCTAGAGAAAATTAGCAGGATGGACCATCTTACCTGGGAGCAGCTTCTTAGGCAGTCACCTGAGTGAGAATACTTTTCCACATGAAGTTGACAGCCCAAGGATGGGGATGGAGGGTCCTCAAAAATATTCTGGAATCAGTATAAATGACTTCAAGATGGTTCCAGAAAAAAACGAAACAAGGGAAAAGGGTTGTTGTTGTTGTTGGGCTTTTCCCCCCTTAAGCACAAAAACACAGCAGGGCTCAGAGGAATATTTTAAGCACCATTACTTCAGAAATGTGCTAAATGTTTCACTCAGCATGAAATAATTAGGAGATATTTTGATTTTCATTATGAAAAAATAAGAGAGAGAAAAATAAAACTAAACGGGGAAGCAAACGGCTCTTCAGGAAGAATGACGTTCCACCAGGCACCTCGCCTCTGAAGTTATAAATAATGGACAGGAAAGCTCTCGATAAATGCCAGTCACTGGAATGTGAGGAATGAAGAGAAAGCCCAGAAAGGACACGCTAATTGGACTCCAATTTCTGTGAACAGAGAATAAGTAAGCAACAGAAATGGTCTTGCCGCAGCCTTTGAGGACAAAATCATTTTTCACCCATTTCCTTTGATGATCTTTTGTCCCTTCCCTCTGCCTACTGCTTAGCCTTCTCCATTTGCTGCCAAACTTTGCTCAGAACGTGTTTTGAAAAGTTGGTTTCTGTTATGTGGCGTCGTGTTTCCATCATCGCTTTGAAACTTTGACATTCACATGCCCAGCAAAGGGCTAAGCTTCAGGAAATTTCCATCAAGGTCACCAAGAAAAATTGTCACCATTCTCTTGGCTAAAATACCATGAAACAGCAGCCCTTGATGAAAAATCAACTGCCGAGCGAGGCTACATCGATATAGAATCTCTGTTCAGTTTTGGTTCTGTGTGTACTTTGGCCATTATTTTATTGGTGATAGAGGCAACCTGGAACACAGGACAGAGCACTCAACTTAGAATCAAGGAGACCTGAGTTTGAATGCTGCTGAAGAAAATGACTGGGCAAAATCACTTTGATTCTCAAAGTGTCCTGTTCCTCCTCTCCAAAATGAAGGGATTGGGTTGGATGGCCCCAATGGTTCTTTCAAGCTCTAAATGCATGATTTCATGATTGCTGATTCAGACCTATGATCGATAATCCCATTTCCTTGCATGGGGCAGGCACGCCAATTCCTACTGAACTGAAGCTTCTGGAAGGAGATGGAATTGGGGCAAGAGAAGCTATATGCAAGAATAATGCTTATTTACTCTGGGGAGGAAAGGACACTGGTTTGGATGTCAGAGGACTCTGCCTCTCATACTCAGGCTCTGGTTCTGGCCGTAACTTCCCTTTCTCATCTGTTCAATGAAAGGGTTCAAGGGATGTCCTGAGATCATTTCTATCTCTAAATCTTAAGTTTATTTCCAAGATCTGAAGGATGTAAAATACCATTTAAAAGCACTATGTAAATGCAGAATCATAAATTCAGAAATGGAACAGAGATTGGAAGTCAGCTAGACAAATACCTCATTTTGCAGACAAGGAAAAGGGCTCAGAGAATATAAGTGACTTGCTCAAGGACACTCAGCAGATGGCAGAGCAAGAATATGACTAGCTGTGGAACCCTAGGCAAATCACTTAACCTCATTTTGCCTCTGTTTCCTTAAGTGTAAAATGGAAGGAATAACAGCTCCCGGCTTCCCAGGGTTATTGTATCAACTGAGGTAATATTTTAAGTGCTTATTGGTACTTACTAGGCTTTCTATAATTATTATTCTTGGGTAGGAAAATGGCACACTGGAAAGAGAACTATTTTTTTAGTCAAAAAAACTTGAATTCAAGGCCCAGTCCTGATATATACTGGTTAGATGTTACTTTGTGTGAGTGACTTAATTTTCTAGTGCTCCAGGTAACTTTTATAAGATAAAAATTCATCAATGTTTTTCTATTGCTTACCTTTCTTCAATCTCCCTTCCTGTATTCTGAGGTCATCCCCTATAACAAATAATATTTTTGGGGAAAAACAGGAAGAGAAGAAAAAAATTTAGCAAAGCCAATCTCTCCGTGGAAAAATATGAAAACAAAATGGTGCATAGCTATGGACCTCCCACTTATGCAGAGGTAGGACTGGTTGTCTTCTTATAGTTCCTTTAAGACCCTGCTTGCTGGATCTTTGAAGTTTTACAACACTGCTTGTTCTTACCATTTGCATTGTGATAGTCATCATGTACATGATTTTCTTGATCTTTGTTTTTTTTTTTTTTGCATCAGTTCATCAAAGTCTTCCAGGCTTCTCTGTCTTCATCTAATTTGTAGTTTCTTGCTGCACATGGAAGGGCAGTTAGGTGGTGTGGTGGATAGGGTTCAAATCTGGACTCATCAACTTAGTGGCTGTGTGTCCCTGGGCAAGTCTCTTAACAATGTTTGCCTTAGTTTCTTCATTTGTGAAATGAGATGGAGAAGGAAATGGCAAATGACTCCAGTGTCTTTGCCAAGAAAATCCCAAAAGAGGTCCTGAAGAGTCAAACATGACTGTAACAACATCAGTGCATGGAACTCAAAAATTTTAACTATTTCCCAATCAAAGGATATCTTTATTTCTAGTTCTTTTGCTATAGCAAAAGTGCTATCATAAATAATTTGGTGTATATGAGGACTTCTTATTGCTGACCACCTTGGAATCTCTAGATCAAAGAAACTGATATTTTCTTCACTCTTTTTGAATAATTCCAAGATGTTTTCCAAAATGATTGGACTATTTCATTGATGCACTAATGTGCCAATTTTGTTGTTGTTGTACAGTCATTTCAGTCATGTCCCTCTCTTTATGACCCCATTTTTCTTGGGTTTTCTTGGCAAAGATATTGGACTGGTTTGCCATTTCCTTCTCCAACTCATTTTACATATAAGGAAACTGAGTCAAATGAGGCTAAATGACTTGTCCAGGGTGACACAGTCTGTAAGTATCTGAGATTGTATTACATTCAGGGCTTCCTGACTCCAGGCATGTCATTCTCTTCCATGTGCTTATCCTCCAACAAATACTGTTCCCATCTCTTGTCATCTTTATCAGAAAATCTTTAAGAAAATGACCCAACCTTCAAAGAAAAATGAAATGCCAAGTTATGTTTTAATTTATTTAGAATCTCATTTTAAATCTTGATTTTTTTCAGTATATGTTTAGTTGCATGTGTTCATAGGAAGCAAATGCCAAATTGAACCAGTGGAAAGAATTTTCTCACTGGATATCCCCTTTGCCAGTGAAATCCCAGCTTTGGTTTCCTCCTCCAGATTGTTCCTAACCCCCATCACACACCCCCAAAACATTTGCTGGCCATTTGAGAGGCAGACTGGTATGGTTTGGGACCTGGAATTGGGAAAACTTAGATTGAAGTCCCTCTTGATGCTTTCTATCTTCATGACCATGAGCAAATAACAATTTCTAAACCTCAGTTTGCTCATCGATCATAGGGAGGAAACAGAATTTGTAGTAACCACTTAGCAATGCTGTAAGGAACAGATGAGAAACTGTTAAGAGCTCTAAAGCAGTATATAAATGCCAATTATTCCGTTCCCATTATTTCCCTTTCTGTATTGTGCTGCCTCTCCACTAAGATGCTCTCCCACACCTCTCTTGGGCATGAATTCACCCTCCTACAATCCACACTGTATAGGAACAGCCTTGGCATGTCCTGAGAATGAGTTTAAAGCTCGTATAAAAGGAGCCTCATTTTTTCCTGCCTAGCGTAGGAGATCAATCTGGAAAAATTACAAAACCAAAACACGTTCAGTAAATTAAAAACTGCTTCTCCCAGCAGCCTTTGGTCAGGGCAACGAGTACGACATCTCCATCTCTGTTTTGGTTTTTGTAAAGACACCTTCTCCATGAGTGCCCTTGCGCCATTTTGATTTAGTGGTGCACTTTAGATATTAATTCTGTCACAGCTGCTCCCACTGTGGGGAGAGGGGGAAGTCACCAACCTTCAGGGCTTTCATCCTGGCTCCTGTTGCTACCATCAGATCTCCTCCTCGGAGAAATATTTATCTGGGCAGTGTTCGTTTGGCATATGGAAGCCTGTAATCTCTTAAATTGTCTTGTGCCTCATAATTTAGATTTAACAGTTTTTCTTTGCATCTTTTATTCAAAAGGTATTTGGTAAGTCCCTACTGTGTGTCAGAAACTGTATGTACTAGATACTGAGGATATGAAGGCAAAAAGTTAAATAATCCCTGCCCTCAAGGAGCTGGGGATGGAGGGTGGGAACTATACGTGTGGTTGGAGGATCAAACCATCATAGCTCTGGGTTCAAAGGAACCTGGGAGGTCATCTTGTCCAGCCCTTTCATTATACAGTAGAGAAAACTGAAGCCCAGGGAGAACAAGTCACTTTCCTAAGATCACCCAGGTACTAAGCGCCAAAGATGGGATAAGTATAAGATATTGGAGACATCATGAACAGTTTTGCACTGGAGTATAATGGGAGTTTCCCAGCCTGGGTTCCTTGTGCCCATGGTGAATCTCACCTAGCATCACCCATACTAGAGGACACGTTAAATAAAATGAGTAGCAAAAATGAAATGAAAAGAAATTTATTTTAGTGAGTTAAGAAAGACTACTTGCACTGGTATCAACTTTACCTCTCTAGCATACAAATTGGGTTTATATAGCTACATGGTTAAAGTGCTGGACCTGAAATAAGGAAGAACTAAGTTCAAATTTGGCCTAGACCATTTACTCATTGTGTGACCCTGGGTAGGATTCTTAACTCCCTTGGCCTCAGTTTCCTCATCTGTAAAATGAGCTGGGAAAGAAAATGGCAAACCAATCCAGTCTCTCTGCCAATAAGTCCCCAAATGGGGCCATGAAGAGTGACACATGACTGAAACAATGCTCCAAGGACACCAAGGCATGTTTAAAGAATACCCCTGGGGGGTAGCTGGGTAGCTCAATGGGTTGAGAGTCAGTCCTAGAGATGGGCGGTCCTAGGTTCAAATCTGGCCTCAGACACTTCCCAGCTGTGTGACCCTGGGCAAATCACTTAACCCCATTGCCTAGCCCTTACCACTCTTCTGCCTTGGAGCCAATACACAGTATTGACTCCAAGACAGAAAGTAAGGGTTAAAAAAATAAAGAAAGAAAGAATGCCCCTGATTAGAGCTATTCCAGGACAGAGAAGAAATAGAAGGGAGGAAAAATGTGAAAGTGTCTACAATGTCAGGAATTGATGACTTTCATGTTTGTTCCTGTTGGCAAAAGACATTTCTGTGCATTTAGTAATCTCTAAGAGAGTAGAAGGAGCCTCTTTAAAAATAGTCAGTCTGTTGTTGCCAATAAGGAAGAGAATACAGTAAGGCCTGAGGGGCTAGATTGCTATGGCCCCATAGCTCTGTTACCTTGGCCTCAGAGGTTTCTTTATCTGGGGGGCAATTTTCCTCAAACTCGTAGTATTCATGTTCATCTTCCCTCCTCCAAAGAGATGGTACCGGAGTGGAGCCTTGAAAGGATATAAGGATTCTGAGAGAGAGAGCAGTGAAGAGGGAGCGAATGTTCAACATCACCTGTGCAAAGGCATGGAGTGGGGGAATGAAGGGCTGAATTGGAGGAACAGTAAGTATATACCCCAATTTGGCTTGAACACCAGGGAAATATGTAGAATGGGGAGTCATACAAACTAAATCTCAACATAATCTGGCTGTACTGAGACTATAAAAAGCTTTAAATGCCAACTGGAGGAAGATTTCTCCATCCTTCAAAAGAATTTCTTAAGAGACATGAGCTCACAAGACATCTGGGATTAGAGAGATAGGGCAAAGAGGGAGCAAAGGCAGCAGGGAAACGTCCCACTTCCTGTACAATTTGGCTCATGATGCTTTCAAGAACCCGTCTTCAACCTCTACAACCTCTATGGCACTGTTTTCATTCTTCATTTGATAAAAGAAACAAGAACAAAAAGCTATTGAATTATGTGACTTTAGGCAAGTCATTGAACCCCCATCACCCACATTCCCTTGTCTGGAAATTTGGTTTAATAATCATATTTGTTTCATAGGTAGTGGGGGGATTCATGAGATGAGATGTGTAAAGTAAACCTTCATGAATTACAGAAAACCTTTAAGTATATAATTATATATATATATAATTAATAAATATAATATATATAAATATATATAATATATGTTATATATAATATATTATATATATATTATATATATAAATATATATAATATATATATAAATATATATAAAAATATATAAAATATAATATATATAAATATAAATATATAAATAAAATATAATATATAAAATAAAATAATAAAATATAATTATTGGATATACTTTGCTATCTTTGAAAAATCTTAAGTTTAACAAGCACATTGTAATGTAGTGACCAAAAGTCTGTTTCAGAATTTAGTTGATTTGAATTCGTGTCTTTTATTTCCCACGAGAGGTGAAAGAGAATCAAAATGGAAAAATGTATCATTCACTCTACTTTCTAAGATGCAATGCTCATATTTTGACCCTACCCATCAATTAGTGCAAAAGTTTTTTGCTGAAATCCATCCAGTCCACTTCCATCTCCTTGTGGCAATCAGTTGTCCTTACAAACTCATTAGGACATATTATATTTTTTTATTTTCTTAATAGCTGAAACTGCATCTGGACAACTCCCCAACACGTTAGAAAAGCATTTCCAAAACCGTTAAGGATTTTTTTGTAGGTGACACAGTTACATTGCTCACCAATATGCCAAGGCACTGTGTGGATTTAGAGTGAGAGTAGTCATTAGCAATAGTGTAGAGAAATCCATATTTCAAATAATCTTGAAAATATGGGCATTTTTGGTCGATTTCTTGTCATATCGTATCAGCTCATAATTTTTAAAAAACTTCATAATTAGTTATTCTTGACGCATGAAAATCTCATGTTAGGAGTAAGAGAAATGCCAACTTCTCTATCATTTTTGTGTTTCCTTGGGCTCACATTATTAGCATTGTCTTCAATGGAATGATTTCTATGTAGGTGTCTTGTTAAAGCATTTGCCCCTTTTTTGAGGGATAGTTCACTAATTACAATTCGCTATAACATTAATATTTATGTGACAGTTTTAAGATTCAGAAAATGCCTTATATGTGTTGACAGATCTTCCCCATTTTACAGATGAAGAAACTGAGGAAACCAAGGGAAAGTTGTGACTGACTAACCATCCCCTGTCCCTTCATGTGGCCTGGACCTGATGCCTCTCACCATCCTGATTACTTCCTTCTGGCCATACCAAAGGTCTTTATTCTCTTCCAGAATAGTCTGATAACTCCTTGTATCTTGAGATAGGAAAGAGGTATTACCTGGACAAGGCATTTAATCCTCTCTGCCTCAGCTTCCTCAACTATAAAATAAGCTGGAAAAGGAAATGGCCAGATACTCCAACATCTCCGCCAAGAAAACCCCAAATGGGGTCGGGAAGAGTCAGACAGGACTGAACAACTGTGCAATAAGAAACGACTAGATTTGCAATTTCATTAGTATAAGGAACTCCCACTTGACAAAACTCCCTCTACTAATGTGTCATGTCAACTGTTAATCAGCCTATCAACAAATATTTATTAAGCACCTATGAACTAGGCTACTGTAATATTGTATTGTAATAATTCATTGTAATATTTATTGTATTATTGTTTTAATTGTAATAATTAAAATTTCTAAGAGACCAGCTTCTAGGGAAGAAAATCAATTTATTGATTAGTCTAGCATTAACTAATAAATTAATGGGTCATGGATCTCTCCCATTGATCAAAGTCCCCGAAGGCACCTCACCTAGATCCATAAGTAGACAATTTAGGGAGCTCATTATTCAGTCCCTCCCTTGGACATCCCAAGACATCTGCAATTGCTAAATAGCCTAAGTATAATTCAATATATTAAACATAAATTGCCTCACTATGCTAGATGGTGGAAACATAAGTATAAAGAATGACACAAGGGCAAATACACATATATAAATATTAAATACATAAATACAAATTTTCAACCAGAAAGTGGTTAAATACAAGGTAGTTTGGGAGGGAGGGCACACATTCTTGGAGGAAAACAGGATGGGAGCAAGTATTAAGTGTCTACTATGTTCTAAGGACTTCACAATTATGATTTCACTTTCAATAAAGAAAGGCTTCATGGAGAACCTAACATGAGTTGAGTCTTGAAGGGCTGACTAGACTCTATGAGGAAGAGGAAAGGAGGGAGTGCATTTCAGGGATGGTGGATGGCCAATGCGATGGCATGGGGATGGGAGATGGGGCTAGATAGACTATTTTGTCAAGATTGTAGAGTGTAGGAGCAGAAGAAATGTCCAATGAAGGCGGAAAGGGATATTGGTACTGGGTGACATAGGGCTGTAAAAGCTGAACAGAGGACTTTCTGTTTTATCCTAGAGTTAACAGGATACCACTAGAGTTGGTTAACTAGAGAGGAGAATCACATGGGCAGATCTGCACTAAAGGAAAAGCATTCTGACAGGAGTCAAAAAGATTAATTAGACTGTTAAATAATTTAAGTGAGGAAGGATGAAGGTCTTAAATAAGATGAGAGCTGTCTGAAAGACAGGATGAGATGCAAAAATGCTATCAAAATATAAAAGTGGCAAAAATTATAATAATAAATTGACATTGTAATATTTATTTGTATTAATTGTAATAATTAAAACTTCTAAGAGACTAGCTTCTTGGTAAGAGGATCAATTTATTGATTAGTCTAGCATTAACCAATAAATTAATTGGTCACGGATCTCTCCCAGTGATCAAAGTCCCTGAAGGCCCCTCACATAGATCCATAAATAGACACTTTAGGGAGCTCATTATTCAGTCCCTCCCTTGGACATCCCAAGATATCTGCAATTGCTAAATAGCCTAAGTATAATTCAATATATTAAACCTAAATTGCAACTGACTGGATATTTGGGTAATGGAAAATGAAGAAGCAAAGGTGATGCCTAATCCTAACCTGAGACCTTGGAAGGAGAGTGATGCCTTCACCAGATATAAGAATGTTTGCAAAAGAGGACATTTTAGAGAGAAAGAAGAATTTGGTCTTAGATATTTAGTTGAGTTCAAGATGTCTCCAGACATCCAGTTTGAAATATCCATTAGGCAGCTGTAATGTGGGAAGGACTGAGGCTGGCTGTATAGACCTGTGTCATCTACATAGAGATAACATGGGAAATTATGAGGTTATCTAGAGAGAGAAATGGATACCTTAATGGCACAGTGGTTCTATTGCCAGACCCGGAATCAGGAAGACTCTTCTTGAGTTCAAATCTTGTCTGAGAAACTTATCAGCTATGTGGTCCTGAGCAAGTCACTTACTTTGCCTCAGTTTCCTCATGTGTAAAATGAAACGGAGATGAAGATAGTAAACCACTCTAGTACCTTTGTCAAGAAAACTCCAAATGTGGTCAGGAAGAGCTAGACACCGCAAAAACAGCTGAATAACAGAGAAAAATTAGAGATGGAGTAGAGAAGACAACCAAGACAGAATACCCTCAGTTAAGGGATGTTATATAGATGATGAACCAGGAGAGGAGAATGAGAAAAAGTAGTCAGAGGTAGGAGGAGTCCTCTCCTTACCAGAAGAGAGTAATAAAACCCCAGAGAGGGAAAAATAGGCAGGAAGAGGAAGACTTGTGACAGGACTGAGATGATCAAAGAAGATATGGAACAACTTTTCAGAGTGAGATAGAAAATCAGTTAGAGAGGAGTGTCACTGCCTTGATTGATTGAGAGTCCAAATGAAATTTTATTGTTGTTTGGTTATTTTTTCAATCATGTCTGATTCTCCATGACCCTGTTCTGGGATTTTCTTGGTAAAGAAAGTGATTTGCCATTTCCTTCTCCAGGTCATTTTACACATGAGGAAACTAAGGCAAACAGGGTTAAATGACTTTTTCAGGGTAACAGCTGGTAAGTGTCTGAGGCTGAATTTGAACTCAGGAAATTGAGTCTTCCTGACTCCAAGTCCAGTGTTCTATCCACTACAACACCTAGCTGCCTCTGCAACTAGATCAGATCATCTAAATCTGCAATGTTCTAGACAACATCATTGTGAGATTTCCTCTAACTACTTTTAGTGCCTAAAAGTAGGAATGGAAAAGACAGAGGGTGAGAGGTCTTGGAAGAGAAGAGGATCTTAAGGGATTAGAGACCAAAGGACCAGAGAGAGTTGAAGGGGCTAACCTAGATTTATAATAGAGGAAGAGGAAAAAGAAGTTAGAGTAAGGGTATTGGATGAGAAAGTACTGGGAGGAGCTCAATGGTGGTCTCAGTGAGGACAAAGAATGGGTACAGGAGGCATGAGGCACAGGAAGAGCTGGAATGATTGGTAACTATGATTGGATGAAGGAAACATCACAGTTTCTAATAGAACATTTGTGTAATGGTGAGATCTATAATATGACCATCCTCACGTAGGACTGAGATGGAGTGAAGGCATAGGTCATGGGACTGATGGTGGCTGAGGAACTGAGAAACTACGAAATTTGACAGCCCATCAAGGAAGAGGAGAGATTTGAACTGAGCTTGGAAGCAGAGATTCCAAGAAGGGATGATGTGACGAAAGAGAGCATTCTAGGCATGGAACATTTCTGCAAAGGTCTCCCAGCTGGGATATGGATTCTTTTGTCCAGGGTCTGGAAAATAGACTCACTTGGTGGAATGTCTGGAAAGATAAACTATCAAACTTGGTTTTAGAATTTTATAGTATTATTATTATTATGAAAGCTCAGAAATAAGATATACTATTACAACCCCAGTAATCTGAATTAATTTTACAAAGGGCAATCTGAAATTATCTTTTAAAGCAATTCTTATTGTTTGTAACTGTAACTGCAGTTGCTTTTCAGTCTGGTCTGAGTCTTCCTGACTCTATTTGGGGTTTTTCTTGGCAAAGATAATGAAGTGGTTTGCCATTTTCTTCTGTGGCTCATTTTATAGAGGAACTGAGGCAAACAGCATTAAGTGACCTGCCTAAGATCACATAATTATTAGTGTCTAGTTCCAGATTTGAATTCAGGGATAGGAATCTTCCTCACTCCATGACTGATCCTCTCAAGTATATGCCCTCACTCAAACTACAGCAAAGCAATCTATTTTTGGAAGAAATGTAATGTAAGCAATGAGAATCTAGAAACTGGATAATTGTCATTGCACCCAAGGTACAGAGTAGAAAGAGTGGTTCGGAGGAAAGAGAGACCCTGGGAGAGCTAAAGTTGGAAGATTTAGTTAGGAAGGAAGTTGTGATCTCCTACCACACTTGGAGGAGGGAGTGAATCCATTCTAAATTTCTTTGCCCTTCAAGGAACATGAATAGGCAATTTTCAGATAAAGAAATCAAAACTATTTTTTAAATTTTATAATATTTTATTTGATCATTTCCAATCATTATTCATTAAAGACAAAGATCATTTTCTTTTCCTCCCCTCCATCCCCCATAGCCGACGCATGATTCCACTGGGTATCACATGTGTTCTTGATTCAAACCCATTGCCATGTTGTTAGTATTTGCATTAGAGTTTCCTTTAGAGTCTCATCTGTCATGTCCCCTCAACCACTGTAGTCAGGCAGTTGCTTCTCCTCGGTGTTTCTACTCCCACAGTTTATCCTCTGATTATGAATGGTGTTTTTTCTCCGAGATCCCTGCAGATTGTTCAGGATCACGGCATTGCCACTAATGGAGAAGTCCATTACGTTCGATTGTACCACAGTGTATCAGTCTCTGTGTACAATGTTCTCCTGGTTCGGCTCCTCTCGCTCTGCATCACTTCCTGGAGGTTGTTCCAGTCTCCATGGAATTCCTCCACCTTATTATTCCTTTTTGCACAATAGTATTCCATCACCAACATATACCACAATTTGCTCAGCCATTCCCCAATTGATGGGCATCCCCTCGTTTTCCAATTTTTGGCTACCACAAAGAGCGCAGCTATGAATATTTTTGTACAAGTCTTTTTGTCCATTATCTCTTTGGGGTACAAACCCAGCAGTGCTATGGCTGGATCAAAGGGCAGACAGTCTTTTATTGCCCTTTGGGCATAGTTCCAAATTGCCCTCCAGAATGGTTGGATCAATTCACAACTCCACCAGCAATGCATTAATGTCCCTACTTTACCACATCCCCTCCGGCATTCATTACTTTCCATAGCTGTCATGTTAGCCAATCTGCTAGGTGTGAGGTGATACCTCAGAATTGTTTTGATTTGCATCTCTCTGATTATAAGAGATTTAGAACACTTCTTCAAGTGCCTATTAATAGTTTTGATTTCCTTATCTGAGAACTGCCTATCCATGTCTCTTGCCCATTTATCAAATGGAGAATGGCTTGGTTTTTTGTACAATTGATTTAGCTCTTTATAAATTTGAGTAATTAAATCTTTGTCAGAGGTTTTTATGAATATTTTTTCCCAATTTGTTGTTTTCCTTCTGATTTTAGTTACATTGGTTTTGTTTGTACAAAAGCTTTTTAATTTGATGTAGTCGAAATTATTTATTTTACATTTTGTGATTCTTTCTATGTCTTGCTTGGTTTTAAAGTCTTTCCCCTCCCAAAGGTCTGACATGTATACTATTCTGTGTTTACCCAATTTACTTATGGTTTCCTTCTTTATGTTTAAGTCATTCACCCATTTTGAATTTATCTTGGTGTAGGGTGTGAGGTGTTGATCTATTCCTAGTCTCTCCCACACTGTCATCCAATTTTCCCAGCAGTTTTTATTGAATGGTGGATTTTTGTCCCAAAAGCTGGGATCTTTGGGTTTATCATATACTGTCTTGCTGAGGTCACTTGTCCCCAGGCTATTCCACTGATCCTCCTTTCTGTCTCTTAGCCATTACCAAATTGTTTTGATGACTGCTGCTTTGTAATATAGTTTGAGGTCTGGGACTGCAAGGCCCCCTTCCTTTGTATTTTTTTTTTCATTATTTCCCTGGATATCCTTGATCTTTTGTTATTCAGAAATCAAAACTATTAATAAGCACATGAAGAAGTGTTCTACATCTCTTATAATCAGAGAGATGCAAATCAAAACAACTCTGAGGTATCACCTCACACCTAGCAGCTTGGCTAACATGACAGCAAAGGAAAGTAATGAATGCTGGAGGGGATGTGGCAAAGTGGGGACATTAATTCATTGCTGGTGGAGTTGTGAATTGATCCAACCATTCTGGAGGGCAATTTGGAACTATGCCTAAAGGGCAATAAAAGACTGTCTGCCCTTTGATCCAGCCATAGCACTGCTGGGTTTGTACCCCAAAGAGATAATAAGGAAAAAGACTTGTACAAGAATATTCATAGCTGCGCTCTTTGTGGTAGCCAAAAATTGGAAAACGAGGGAATGCCCATCAATTGGGGAATGGCTGAGCAAATTGTGGTATCTGTTGGTGATGGAATACTATTGTGCTCAAAGGAATGATGAACTGGAGGAATTCCATGTGAACTGGAAAGACCTCTAGGAACTGATGTGAGAGGAACAGAACCAGGAGAACATTGTACACAGACTGATACACTGTGGTACAATCGAACGTAATGGACTTCTCCATTAATGGAGGCATTGTAAGTGGCAATGCAGTGACCCTGAACAACTTGGAGGAATCTACGAGAAAACCCACTATCCACATCCAGAGGAAACACTGTGGGAGTAAAAACACCGAAGAAAATCAACTGCTAGAATACATGAGTTAAAGGCATATTGTTGGGGATGAAGACTAAATGAACATCCTAGTGTAAACAACAACAATATGGAAATAGGTTCTGATCAAGGACACAAGTAATACCCAATGAAATTGCACATTGACTGTGGGAAGAGTAGGTGGAAGAGAAGGAGGGAAATAATGTGATTATTGTAACCAAGGAATAATGTTCTAAATTGACTAAATAAACTTATTCAAATGGGGGGAAATGATAAAAAAAAAATAAAAATGTTCTGGGAGAAACCAGTCAATAAAAAAAAATCTCTTTGCCCTTATTAATAAAATGACGAGGTTGCATTAGATGACTAGAAATTTGGAATTAGAAACATATATTAAGCTCATTCTGTATCTAGGAACATGGATCAAGCAAAAAAGAAAGGTAATTCTTACCCTCAAAGTGCTTACATTCTAATATGGAAAACAACACATAAAAGGGAGGTCGCAGGATATCATCAATCAAAGAGGGAGGCTCAAGACATAAAGGCCACTATATAATTCTTTTTTTTAATTCTTTTTTTGTTACTTATAGAAACAATTTTTGACAACTTTTTCTGACATTTTAGAATCCCAATTTTCTTGCTCCCTCTCTGTCTATGAACCCTCCCACCTCCCAAGGTGGTAAATAGGCTAATATATATTATACTACTGCTTTCATGCAGCACATATTCCCATTTTGCCATAACAGAAGACACATATCACATATATAACAAATAAACTCATGAAGGAAATAAAGTGGAAGATAATATGTTTTGATCTGCCATCAGACTCCCATAGTTCCTTTTCTGGCTGTGGTTAGCATTTTTCATCATGGTCTCTTTTGCATATCTTTGCAACTGGCTTGGCTAATAATTATTTAGCCTTTCATGGTTGATAATTGTATAATGTTTTGTTACTGTATATATTGTGCCCCTGGTTCTGCTCGCTTCACTTTGTATCAGTTCATATAAGTTGTTGCAGGTTTCTCTGAACTCATCCTGCTTATTCTTTGTCATGGGTCAATAGTATTCCATTACAACCATATGTCACAAATTGGCCAAAGGAAGGGCAACCCCTCTAGTTCTTTGCCACCAGAAAAAAAGAGGTGCTAAAATATTTTTGTACAATAGATCCTTTCCCCTTATCTCTGATCTCTTTAAGGCACAGCCTATGAGAGGTATTGCTTGGTCAAAGGGTATGCATGGTTTTATGGCCCTTTGAGCCTGGTTCCATATTGTTCTCTAGAATGGCTCTATCAGTTTAGAGTTCTACCAATGGTGTATTACTGTCCCAATTTTCCCACATCCTCTCCAATATTTTTCATTTTCCTTTTTACTTTTGTTAGCCAATCTGATAAGTATAAAGTGGTACTTCAGAGTTGTTTTATTTTGCATTTCTCTAATCAAGAGTGATTTGGAACATTTTTTCACATGACTATTGTCCTTTCTTCCTTTGAGAACTGCCTTTTCATAACCTTTGACCATTTTCCAATTGGGGATGCTCTGTATTTCATAAATTTGGCTCAGTTCTCTATATATTTGAAAATCGAAGCCTTTGTCAGAGACACTTTCTAAATTCCCTTCTAATCTGATTTGCATTGGTTTTGTTGAAACAAAACCTTTTAAATTTAATATAAAAATATTCATTTAGTTTTTCATTATGTTCTCTGTGTCTTTTTTTTTGTTATAAATTCCTCCTTTATCCATAAGTTTGACTAGGGTATATAATTTTTTTTAATTCTTACTTTCTGTTTTAGAACAAATACAATGTATTGGTTCCAAGGCAGAAGAGTGATAAGGGTTAGGTAATGGGGGTTAAGTGACTTTCCCAGGGTCACACAGCTAGGAAGTGTCTAAATCCAGATTGCAACTCAGGACCTCCCATCTCTAGGCCTGACTCTCAATCCACTAAGCCACCCAGTTGTCCCCCAAGGATATATAATTCTTGAAGACTGGTAAGGTACTTTCATCCCTAGCCTATGAAGTATTATCATTGTTGTAATTGTTATTAAATTACCATTATTTGGGGGACTTGAAATTTAATTAGCATGGAGAACTCCCAATGTGAACATTTTTTCTACCAGTATGGATCAATAACTCATCTGTATTTTATAGTTTTAGAGTGGAGTATGAAAATAGAAAGATCAACCAGTCCCTGGTCAGATGGTCTATAAATGTCAGAGACAGGACTTGAACCCAGGTCTCTATGACTCTATGACTGGCCCTCAATCTACTATGTTCTGCCACTTCTGACTTACTAGACAGGAAAGGAAACTGAGGCAGAGAGGTGCCTTGTCCAGAATCATTCAGGGAGGTTTAGCAACAGACCTGAAACTCAGCTCTGCTTTCTCTAGAGCTAGCTTCTTTCCCATGACCCCAACACCAACTCTATTACAAAGAAAAGCAATGAAAAGCAATGTAATCCATTTTAGGATGCCTTGACAGTAATGATTTCAAATAGCATAATTTAGTGGAAATAATCCCATATATTGATTTCTCCAGTAATTTATTTTAGCTGCTTATTAGCCTTAGTTTTCAACAACCACAAGCAGAGTTCCTCTCTCCACCCCCTAGAAGCTAAGTAGGTCAGGCTGCCATAGAGCCTTGGAACGATTAGCGATGGGATGATGAGTCTGGGGGATACCTGGTTCCCAGGAAGCATCCTCACCCAATGCATTTCCCCCTTTTTCCTTGTTAGCACCTGGTACCAAGTTAAGCCTGACTTTTCCTTCCTTCCTCAGATTATTTCTCTCTAAAAAACCAAGTGACCATTTAAGAAGCTAATCCAGATGTCCTTTTGAGTAGCGACTTCATTGCTAGTAGAGTCAATCTAGTTCCCAAATGGGGGTAATTGAGTGTGATGTGTAGGATTCTTCTATCTGGATATGAAGTGTGGTTGCTGGTTTTATCACCAATGGAAGGTCAGAGTAATAGCCATCTTCTTGAAACAGAGCGATGCTTGCTGGTTCCCTCCATCACTGAGGAACCAAGAACTGGACTAAGGAGAATGGGAGGCAGCCCGGTAAAGGCACAGGGACAGAAAGCAGAGCTTTATTTTTGATGAAGAACAAGTAGGACAATATGGCCGAACTCTAGATTATGGGGCATGGGGGAATTGTTTCAAGACTGGAAAAAAGAGGGGACCAGGATTGTCAAGCTTGCCAAGATGTTCTGTCCCCATCGGTCCCTCTAGCTCTTCTGTGAGTCAAAGGGAGGATAATTTCTCACCTCTTTGAGTCTGAGCTTGGTCATTATAATGACAGAGCCAAGAACAGAATTTTATTGAATTACTTTTCAATATTTGCCTTCTCTTTGTATTCTAATGAGTTCTAATTTATTCCTATTTTATAAGAAGTCACATTTATAGAAAGCTTTAAAGATTTACTGCACATTTCGTTCACGGTAGCCTTGTGAGGTAGTAGTGCCTGTATAATAAACTCTTTTAATAAATGGTCCCCATTGAACCTCCAAAATGTATGTGAGCTGACACCTAAACCCAGATATCCTAGCTCCAAGTCTCCTGGGTTTTTCCCACAATACCACTCTGGTTTTTTGGTGTTTGTAGGAAGTAAGACAAAAGGAACTATGGTATTAGACATTGGCTCTAAAATCAAAAGACTTGAGTTCAAATTCTGACCTGTATAACCATAAAGGAGTCTCTTAATATCTCTTCCAGGTCTGAATCTTACCCTATAAACCCACAAAGTTTCAGTTTCTTCATTTTTAAAAAGTATTTAGTTACATGTATCCATGGAAAAATTTTCTTAATCAATACAATTTTTTTAAGTATTTATTTTTTATTTCTTTAAGTCCTTATTTTCCATCTTAGAATCAATACTATGTATCAGTTCTAAGGCAGAATAGTGGTAAGGGCTAGGAAATGGGGGTTAAATGACTTGCCTGGGGTCACACAGCCTGGAAGTGTCTGAATTTCTTCATTTTTTTTAGAGGACAAGCTTATAATTAGTATTATAGAAAATAGAGCTTGATAGAGCACTGGACTTGGAATTGGGAAGACCCAGGTTCAAATCCCACCTGTGACACTCTAGACAACCTACTTTTTCTGTGAAACTCAATTGTAAAATGTTGGTAATAATGGCATCTGCCTCCCAAAATTCTTATGAGGCTTGAATGAAATATATAGAAATATCTAGAAAATATATTGTAAGCTTTACAAGATAGAGAGCAGACCTGTGATTATAATGGCAGAGGGAATTCTCAATTAAATTTAAAATAATCCTTATTTTCTGTGTAAGTAGCAACTCTAAGACAGAAGGACAAAGTCTAGACAAACAGGGCTAAGTCCTGGAGTGCCCAGGGTCATAGGCATCTGGGGCCAAATTTAAATGCAGGTCTGCCCAACTCCAGGCTGCTGCTCTACCCACTGTGCCTGCCACCTAGCTGCCCCTCTCAATCATATTTTTTTCTGGTTAAGGAGGCATTCAGGAGTTAGGCAGGGCTGGTATCCAGTGAGCCTCAAGGTTGGCACCTCCAGCTTACAGAACGCAAAACCCAGAGAATAAACGAGCTGGGCAAAGTCACACAGTCAGCTGGCAGAAGGTGGCAGCCTTCTGGTTCTGAGGTCAGTTCTCTATTCACTATGTCACACTGATCAAGTTGTTGATATTAATCCTTCATTTCCAAGAGAACCAATGACATCACAAAGTATAAGGATAATTTTAGGGTTGTGACCTAATCTAAATTAATTTGGTCATCAGAGAAAGTCCCAAATAAAATACCCAAGTCAGTTTGGAGCTTTATGATGATTTTAATTAATATAGAAGGGAGGAATTAAGGAGAAGAGAGAGAAAGAGGGTATAGGATTTCTCCCGCCTGGCCTGTGCCAGGGGGAGTTCAAAGGCCTCCGCCATGAGGTCTCTTCAGAAGATTAGAGGCTCTTCTAAGAGGATAGTGTTTGGAAAGTAAAGGAGAAAAGAATCAGCCTAAACTATGAGAGAGCTCAGTGAAGATGCCTCTCCTGAACTAGGTTACTAAGCTTCTCCCAGTATAGTATCAAGGAATACTCACTGCCAAACCCTGGACAATAGCTGCCACCACTCCAAGATGCCGAAATGCTCAGCAAGCTGCCACCAGAGCCACCTCTCCATGAAAGAGACTGGAGAGAGGAAGTGATACAAAATATATAGATGGTTTTTACATCACTTTCTTGCAACTCACATGTACCAATGGTGGCTTAAGCTTGACTTAAGACAGCCCAGGGGTCTGTCAGTTGTTTCTGATTTGTCATTTGCTAGCACATGTCTGTCATAGGCCATCCTCCTAAATACTTAATCCTTAAGTATTGGTGTAGACATTCCTGTTTTTGTTAGACTAAGTAGGGTGGAGTAATCTAAAGTTCATAACAATGAGGTCTTGACTAGAGAGTGAATTGAATTTAAGGGAGGCAGAGCTGTGTGAAGTCATTGCCTCATTCCATTGACTCTTCCAGAGTCACTGAAGTCCAGTGGAGGGATGAAAGTCAAAATGATTGGCAATAGTAATAGACTTCTCTACCAGCAACAATATGATGACTCAGGACAATTCTGAGGGACTTACGAGAAAGAACGCTATCCACATCAAGAGGAAGGACTGTCGGAGTAGAAACAGAGAAGAAAAACAACTACTTGATCACATGAGTGGATGGGGATATGATTGGGGATGTAGACTCTAAACAATCACCCCAGTGCAAATGTCAATAATATAGAAATAGGTCTTGATCAATGACACATGTAAAACCCAATGGAATTGTGCATTGGCTATAGGATGGGGGGGGTGGAAGAGGAGGGGGGAGGGAAAGAACATGAATCATGTAACCATGGGAAAATATTTAAAATTAATTAATTAAATAACATTTTTCAATTAAAAAAAAACAAAAAATTGATTGGCAAAAGCTGAGATGCAGTAGATGACCTCAGCATCTTCAGTGTCTAACAAGCTCTAAGTGATTTATAGCACCTGATTCGGCAGCCTTCGTGGCAGTTGGAACAAATTGTTTTTGTCTACCCCGTTCACCAGGTCTCTGTATGCCTTGGTAGACATCCCCCAACTCATCAAAGGGCTGGAAACCTGCAGATTACCCTCAAAATGGTTCAGTTGGTCTAGCAAGACAGTTTTAATGATATGTAGACCCTGTGCATGCTACAGTTTCTTGGAGCCACAGTGCTGACTCTGGTGAACTTAAATTGATGTGGAAATGTTTGTTATGAAGATGATGATCTGAGGCCAAACCTAAACTCAAGAAGATGAGTCTTTTTGATTCCACTCCCAGGGCTCTATCTACTGAGCTGTCCCATATAATTATATGCACCTGCTTAGGAATAAACAAACAAACAAGCAAATAAATGAAAGGATGAAAGAATAAACAAACAGATAAATAACTATCTCTATAATATATATATATATATATTACATATATATATATATATATATATATATATACATATGTTTTCCCCTTGTGTGTATGTATTTAAAGGGCACAAACCCAATCATTTCCCATAAATTCTCTCAGTTGAGGGGGGCACGCCATAGCTATAAGGGGCCAGTTGTCTTTTTGCATCTGTAATGACAGCAAGGTTGGGAGTTCCAGGTGAGGTATTTTCTCCATGGACATAGTTCAGCATCTTTTCTTTAGCAAACACTCACAGAGAGTTGCCTGGGATACTGAAAGGTTGCCAGGTTCCCACAGATTTTCAGTCCATCATCCTGACTGAGGCCAACTTTCTAGAGGCTGCTCCAATAGAGATCATCTTCCTACATCTACATCTAGCAGAATGTAAAGTCCTTGAAGGGAGGGACTGTCACATTTTGCATTCACATCACTGGCACCTTGCTTAAGAAAGATGATCTCATCTGGTCTTCACAAGAATCCTGGGTGGTAGAGGCTATTATTTTCATCATTTTACAGAAGAGATCAAATGACTTTCCCAGGGTCACACAGCTAGAAAGTGTCATAGACAGAATTTGAACCCGCTTCTTCCTGACTCCAGGTCCAGCACTCTTTCTAACACTGGACTATCTAATCCAACCTGCCCTTCCTTGAGGCATATTAAGGTGCTCTTATTCCCTTTCTGTAAGTGAGGCAATCAGCCGTGGAGCTGCTGAACAGGTTGCCCAAGGTCCATGGCAAGTAAGTGGAAGAGGTGGCAAGGGAGGGGATATGCTCATTATTTAGCAATAAAAGAATTTGTTGCAAAGCAAAAAAACAGCCAAACAGCACATTAGGATTTGCCTTTGACTAGCTATTCTGTTTCATATTAGGGAGCATCTTTTCTCATCTCAAATATATTTCAAAGATTCCTTTTCCAGAACAAAACTGTGGGGCTTACTGAAAAATGAATGGAGTGAAATTTCCTGCTTTTCAAACCTGGCACTGTGGGCCAAACCCTCCTACCTCCAGCTCAGTCATTAGTCAGTAGTTGTTAGGAGGAAGAAAGAGGAAAAAGGGAAGATTTAGGCGCCTTTAAAAGGTTGCCAGGAAACCTGCAGGGGCCGGAGAGCAGATGAAACAAACAACTCCCGGCTTTGTTTAGGAGACTCTAGAGAGGCTGCCACTGTGGGCATCCAGGGTGCATTCCCAGGGAGGCGAACGAGACACTAATGGCGGCAGGGTAAGCCAACTTGTAGGGAAAAGTCTTTTTTTTTTATTATGTGTTTCTAAGGAGATTAGATTCTGGTTCTTTGGGTCAGCAACTAACTACAAGAGGGAGAATGGCCCTGTTTTAAGCAAGTCAGGCTAAGCAGAGTAGAAGAATGACAAAGGCTTTACTGAGAATTTGCAGATGGACTTTAGGAGGAGAGAGGAGTGGGACAGGGATTGAGGCTTTTCATTTTATCTTTCTGTGTTTATAATCTTCCACTCCTTCTATCTGATGTGGAATGCTCTCCCTCATGTCCTCTCTATCAGAGTGCTCCAGTTGTTCATTCTTTTCCCCGCAAAACAGCAACAATTTCAATTTCTTGAGATCATACATCTAGAGCTGGAAGGGACTTTGGAGTCCCTTTAGTCCAACCCTTTTATTTTACATGTTGGGAAACTGAGGACCGGGGAGGTCAATGAACCAAGAAGGTCATTGGCATGGCTATGGATACCCAGGTATTACAATGCATTTAGAAATAGAAGGGGCATCAGAGGCCATCTCATCTAAAGTCCTTCTCTTATAGATGAGGAAACTGAGGCTCAGGGAGGTTATGACCTGTCCAATTCAGGTAGGGAATAAGAGATGGGATCTGAACCCAGGACCTCTGTTTTTAAAACCAGTATTCTTTCAACTACAAACTTGGATTCTCTTTATTTTGTATATATATTGTATTTACTTACCTTTATATTGTTTGCCCTCTGTAGAATGAAAGTTCTTAAGGGCAGGCTCTGTCTAGAGGTTTTATCTTCCTCCCTCCCTCCCTCCTTCCTTCCTTCCTTCCTTCCTTCATTCCTTCCTTCCTTCCTTCCTTCCTTCCTTCCTTCCTTCCTTCCTTCCTTCCTTCCTTCCTTCCTTCCTTCCTTCCTTCTTTCCTTCCTTCCTTCCTTCTTTCCTTCCTTCCTTCCTTCCTTCCTTCCTTCCTTCCTTCCTTCCTTCCTTCCTTCCTTCCTTCCTTCCTTCCTTCCTTCCTTCCTTCCTTCCTTCTTCCTTCCTTCCTTCCTTCCTTCTTTCTTCCTTCTTTCCTTCCTTCCTTCTTTTCTCTTTTCTCTCTCTCTTTCCTTTTTCTCTATCTTTCTTTCTTTTCTCTTTCTTTCTTTCTTTCTTTCTTTCTTTCTTTCTTTCTTTCTTTCTTTCTTTCTTTCTTTCTTTCTTTCTTTCTTTCTTTCTTTCTTTCTTTCTTTCTTTCTTTCTTTCTTTCTTTCTTTCTTTCTTTCTTTCTTTCTTTCTTTCTTCCTTCCTTCTTTCTTCCTTCTTTCCTTCCTTCCTTCTTTTATCTTTTCTCTCTCCTTTTTCTCTATCTTTCTTTCTTTCTTTCTTTCTTTCTTTCTTTCTTTCTTTCTTTCTTTCTTTCTTCTTTCTTTCTTTCTTTCTTTCTTTCTTTCTTTCTTTCTTTCTTTCTTTCTTTCTTTCTTTCTTTCTTTCTTTCTTTCTTTCTTTCTTTCTTTCTTTCTTTCTTTCTTTCTTTCTTTCTTTCTTTCTTTCTTTCTTTCTTTCTTTCTTTCTTTCTTTCTCTTTTGTTTTTCTCTCTTCTTTTCCCCTTCCTTCCTTCCTTCTTTCCTTCCTCTCTTTTCATACCCCAATTCCTAGTACTGGCCTTGGTACATAGTAGATGCTTAATACATATTTATTTAATGAATTAAATCTGATCCACTTGAATCCACTAGGCTTTCTTTTTGAGTGTTCTCTTGCCAATCTTTAGTTATCTCAAAAGTATCTGCTAGGGGAAAATAAGAATCATCTATGAAGAAAGTGAAGATTTTCTGGAAGAAGTAATATTGTCATGAATTATCAACATATTCCATTTCTGGAAAATGCTGAACTTGGGCCTCAGATGCCTTCCAAAACAAAAGGTGATGAGAGATATGGAGGAGAACCCCTTGAAAACCAACTCGATATCAATGACTTTATGAAAATACAGAGCATTTTTGAGGTAAGTGTTGATATCAGTAATTGAATAAGAAAGTCTGAGTGGATTATGTGGAAACAAGAGGAAACAGAGAAAATCTTTCTAAATGGTCAACAAAGAACATTGTACAGAGCAGGCTTTTAGTAAATGATGAATGATAGACTGAGGATTAGGAAGTATTCTTTGAGCCTGAATTGGCCATTATCCACTTTTTGTATTTGTCCTTAGATTCTTTTTCTTCCCTTGAGCATAATGTTTGCTCCAATATTGTTGCTTTCCAGTGAAGTCAATATCTTTGATGATGGACCCATTTTAGAGAAGGATTTTGTCCTTAGCAGGGTGCATTTTTACTAACTGCCATCCTACTTACACAATGTTGATTTCCAATAATGATGCCCTTTTCTTGCTAATAGAATTAGTAAAAGGGGTCCCCCCTACCACCACCACACCCTGAAGGGCAAATCCTCTGGTCACAACTTTTTATGACTATTGAATCCCCTTCCCCAGATGGTAATTTTGTGTGGCACTGAGCAAAAACAATGGCCAAGAGAAGGCTTCATGTCTTACAGACCTGGCATAGGAAGTTTCAAGCCTTTCAAGTTATTTGTTATTTTTGTAAGTCTCTGTTGAAGAGACAGTCTTAGCTCCAAAAATGTCCTTTCACTGAATTAACTTGGAATTTGACAATCATGCTAAATGAACAAGATCCTTTTTAATGACTGTAAGCCACTTCAGGCTCAGAGTAGAGCTAGGTATGAACCTCCATTTCATCTAGTTCCTTATGTTTTTCAGGGCATGAATGGGGGGGGGGACTTGAGGTCCTTCGAGGCTACCCCAGAACATTTCTCTTAATTTGAAACAGATTTTGAAATGCAATCTTAGAAGCTAAGACTTATGGATACATTACCACATGATCGGCACCCAATTTAATGCGCTATCAGCTGCCTTTGATGGGGTGTACTATCTTCCAAATGTTCAATTATATAGTGTTAGGAAATGCATCAGAATCTCCTATATTTCTTTCCCCTAGCTGTCACAATGGTGTCAATCATTCCATTATCACATACTCCATCATATTTATGACCCCCTTTCAATATCTCTCTAGCACTTTTCTCAACCCACCCTTTACATATTTGCCAAGTCAACCAGCCCTATTTGATGCAAATATATCAGTGAAGCTCATGCCCAGTGCACAAAATGAGCTTGGCATGTTTTGATAGACATAGCAAATATTTTGACAGCTTGAGAACATTCAGAGAAAAAAAAGAAGCAAATGATGACAGCTTCTCCCCATGAATGAACAGCTGTCTGGCAGTTTGATTCAGATGCTAAGAATGCAAAGCATTAGAAACTAGGGTCTCTTTCTTGGGTTAACATTCCAGAAAGGAAGGGAGGGTGAGCATGCTACTCACTTGTTGGCTTGGCTTTCAAGTCCCTCCACAGAATAGGAAGGAAAAAATGGAAAACTCTAAGGGATCTTAGAGACAATTGAATACAACCTCTTCATTTTCTAGATGAGGAAACTGAGGTAGAAAGAGTTTTAGTTTGTCTCACTTAATGTAGCTGTATCTTGTCCAAACATAGTTAAGTGTCTAAGGCACCAGTTGAATTCAGGACTTCTTGACTGCAAGTCCAGTACCTTCTCCACACTCTACTCTGAGTATGTTTTATTGATGCTTTTTGTTTTCTAACTTTCTACCTTCTCTAACCCCATCCTTCCCATTCTCCATGGCAAAGAATTATCTAAACTAAACCATTTGACTTATCAATCATATGTGATAATGGGTCCAATGTCCATTGTCCTATTGTGCACAAGGAAAATTATTTCATGATCAGTACTTGGTAATCAGGATTGATGCAGTAATCTGGATTCTTACATCTTTTTGTATTTTCCCCTTTGTAATCCTTGGTCATTGGAAAATTCTTCTCCCAGTTGAGCCTACTTTCTCTCCATCACTATATATATATATATATATATATATATATATATATATATATATATATATATATTGTAAACCTTAAAATTTCTTAGACTTAGAATGTTGGAAATTTCCCCATTGGGAAATTTCATACTGGAAAAAATTTCCTACTGATAGTAAGAAATTCTATTGGAATGTGAAACCCTAGGCATGGGAGGGTCCTTCTCCTCCCTACTTAAGACTACTTTAGGACAGAAACCTTTTGCTAAACAATGGAAAGGGCTTTGACCTATGCTTAAACATAGAACAGGAAGTTCTTTGAGTCATGATTGATTTTAGAATTAATACAATAGAGATACTTGGAATGACAGAACCAGGTCTTGGAACTTCCAATCTCCACCCTACTCAGAGTAAAAGGATTTAGGAAGGGCTGCAGCAAAGGATCAAGATTTAATTATTTGAGAATATGACCTTCAACAGACATGTGCAAAGCCACAGACCTCTGGGCGGTCCTGGGTTAAGCTAGAGCCACCATTGGCACAGGGAAGACATGGACAGTGATTGGTAGATGTGAGAACTGAGGGGAGGGAACTTAGATGCTTTCCTTAAAGATAGCAAGGTCTGAGGACTGGAGGGGGGTGGAGAGGTTTTGCTCTGAGAGGTTGTGCTCTGAGAAGGCTTGCTCTGAAGGAGGCTGGAGGTGGAGGCCCCTGAGACTGTTTCTCCATTTTGGTCAGGTGAGTGATAGGGACTGGTCTCTTTCCTTTGCCTCAGCTATCTAAGGGCTTGGGCCTTTTGGCCCAGCCTAAACAGAGGGGGTATTTAAGCCCTATTCTCTTCTCTCCCCTTTCTCTCTCTCTCTCTCTCTCTCTCTCTCTCTCTCTCTCTCTCTCTCTCTCATACCTTTCTTCCTCCTGTTTGTAATTAAACACTCCATAAAAGGTTGACTGCTGACTTGAGTTTTCATTTAGTATATATATATATATATATATATATATATATATATATATATTTCCAAAGTTTTCCTGACATCCTCATACTCACCTATTCATTATGGTACAAAAATATTCTATTACATTTCATTTGCCACAGTTTAGTCAGCCACTTCCCATTCAATGAACACTCACTCCGTTTCCCTTTTAGTATTATAAAAAGTGCCATAAAAGGAGATTTTGGCATCTGTAGGATCTCACCTTTTTTTTTTCTGAACTTATTTCCAAAGTGATAGTTAAGAGGACCATAGTGGATACACAGGGGAGGAAAAGAGAGCAGGACCCATAAGTAACATCCTTGCAGGGAAGAGTTTAATGACAGATTTTTGGAAAACAAATGGCAATTTACAGGTGTGTTTTAAACAATGGGGAAGTCCACCCATTCTGAACTGATTCCATAGGCATAGAGAGGAATGATTTGGAAGCCATTTGGAAGCCAGTCCCTAAGCCAACACTCTTGCTGAGCCCAGTATGGATATGGAAGGAAAGACGGTACACGAGATGGTTCAGATGGAGTCCGGCCATCTGTCATAAGCTTTAGACCCTAAGGCCACAGGTGCAGTTTCTCATTAAAGGAAAAATTGCACTCTAAGGCCATTTTGTAACACAGAGAGCTAAAAACAAGGATCTATGGTTCAGGCACTACAAAAATTCTCTTCCAACAGACAGATGTTGGTGGCTGATCCTGACCCTTTGGATTTGATTTTTTCTTGCAGCCTCTATTTAGTACTGGAAAGAAAGATGCCTGGGATCAGATGAAGTTCCATTTTCTCAAGCATAAGTGTCAATATTAGTCACTGGCTAAATGGAAACTGTGTCATTAAACCATGTGGCAAATGTTTTATGTATATTTACAAATGAAATATATTTCAATATGGCATATTAGTTAAAAGAGCATTTGGTGGTTAGGAAAGCAGAGGCTAGAAAATAGTGTGAAGTAACAGAATGCTGGAGTTGGAATCTGGAAGACCCGAGGTAAGAATAATTCATCTTGACCACTTTCTAGCTGGGTGACCCTAGACAAGCAACTTAACTTCTGTCTACCTCAGTTTCTTCTTCTGTGAAATGGGGGTGCTGGTGTTTTCAACTCAACGATCTTTAAGGTCCCAGCTCCGTATCTGTGATTTTATAGTACTGTCAAAGAGCAATGGCTCTTAGAGCCAGAATAATTGGGTTTGAATCCTTACTCTCATTTTTAAAATTTGTATGTATCATCTGCCTGGGTCTTAGTTGTTTAGACTCTAACATGAATGGTTTGATTAGATGATCCCGGAGATCCCTCTCAGCCCTAAATCAAAGATCTGTCATCCTTGATGTTTCTGTTCCATCCTAGAAGATGGGTGTCTATGTTGGCCATTGCAGGGTCTGATGGTGTTTGTGGTGATGCCACAGGGCATCCCACTTCAAAATAACTACTTGTGTGAAGAAAGCACTTCAAGGTTTACAAAGTACTGCTTGTTGCACATGGCATGAAAACATTATAAGTGCTATTTTACAGATGAGCAAACTGAGAAGATGAGCCATATTCAAGGTGATGGGATTTATAACAGGGATAGAATTAAAATTCTTCCCATTAAACCATGTTGCCTTTCATTCATTTTTCATTTACCAGGAAATAATATGGAAAATATAATAAACATATGCAAAGCATTTCTTGACAAGAAGACACACACTCATACACATACATACCCACACATGGATATACATGTGCAATTTGTTTTTTCAGTCTTTCCAGTCATGTCTGACTCTCTATTGTAATAAAGGATCACTTGAGTGATAAATGATAACTAAAGATCAGATCTGCCAATCTCCTCCCTTCCTCCCTTTTCCTCCCTTTACCCTCCCTGGTTTTCCTCCCTCCTTGTCCCTCCTCCCTTCTTCCCTGCCCTTCCAGTTGATTCCTCTGTTGGTCTCTCTAAATCAACTCAAGGTGAGTTTTATGATGTCTCAAATAAAATACACTTTCTCTTCTTTAAGATTAAGTTAGGGGTTTATTGAGGAAGAAGGGAAAGATAAGGAAATGGAAGGAAAGAGGGTTTGGGGTTTCCCTAACACTAGAATAATTCCTAGGTTGGAGGATGGTGGAACATAGTTCAGATTGAGAAAATGGGTTAACAGGTCTGGAAGTTCAGTCACTATAGCACAGCAGAGAAATCAGAGAGAGCTGGACTTTTGTCCTTTTTTCTGTCCCCAAGGCAAGAGACCCTTCTCCTTTCTGTCTCCAAGGAAAAAAGACCCCTTCTTCCTTCTGTCTCAAAGGCAAAGAGACCCTGATTTCAGTTTGTTCTGGCCCTTCTCAAGAGTCTTTTCTGGTCCCCATTCTAATTACAATGTTCTCCTTGAGTGACAGCTCTGGAGTCTTTGCTTTTTTGGTTCCAAAGCAGAAGAGTGGTAACGGCTAGGCAACTGAGGTTAAGTGACTTGCTCAGGGTCACAGAACTAGGAATGCTAGGAACCCGCATTGCCTAATCCTTGCTGCTCTTCTGCCTTCAAACCAATATACGGTATTGATTCTAAAATATAAAGTAAGGATTTTAAAAAAAAGACTGCCCACTTCCTGGAGGCTGAATGTGATCCTATATCCTCCAGTCTCTAGACCTGGTATAATTTGATCTTAATGACTACTGAGATCCCTTCCACACTCCTAGATTTTCTGTCATCCCAAGATCTGGGTCTCCACTGAACAGACTATAGTGTTTGAATCCTTGTAGATGAACCAAATTGAGTTATCTGAGATTTTCTTCCCTTTCTTCTCAAATAATTCAATCAGAAAAGTCATATGTACACATGAATAAGACGAATAGAGCAGAGTGAGAAAACTTTCATTATTCAAAGACTTTCTAAATGATGGCTTCTCTGTCTCCTTCAGTGCTTGGATTGCTTAGGGAAATTAGTCTCTTGAAATTCAGATCATTTGGATTTCAAATATATTTTACATTTTATTAAGAATCCCAACGTGCAGGCCTTTTGAGAGTGAAGAATCTCTGTGTATCATGTATTTCACAGTAGAAGTGAGACACAAAAATGGTGGCTGGGAAGAAAGGGACCTTTCAGAAAGCTGCTTTTGAGAGATGATGCCAGGTGACGTATCTCCTGGTAACATTCATGCTACCTGTCAGCTTCTCCTTTGTTAGACAAGAACTCTTTCTTTCATGCCTCCTTATATGTGACTACCTTTGAAATGATAATCTTTTTAAGGAATTGATTAGCTAAGAATCCCCCTACCCCCAGATAATTTCTGTATTGGAAAGAAGAAACAAAGCACATGGCTAATGAGACAGTTATCTGTACTGAACTCAGGAAAGAGAAGATACAATCAGATCTCCCTGTCAATGGACCAACCAGAGATTTGACAGGTGACGCTGTTAAATCTTGAGCTGTGAAAAGGCTCTTCAAACCATCCAGACATTACAGTGTCTACAGACAGTATTTAACTGATGTTTCTATATGAATGGCAAAACACAACTCCTTTTTAAGATTCCCTCTTTGGATCACAGAATTCCCTCAACTTGAATGCAAGGCAATCAGTCTTTTCTTTGATTCAAACAATCCATTTGATACAGTGCCATAGACATTAGTTGATTGTCAACTGCATATAAGATATGGCTCCAGCATTGGAGACAGAAGGACAGAAAAGACACAATCTCTGCCCTCCAGGAGCTTACCTTTGAGTGAAGGGACCAGTAGAAGGCAAGTAGAACCTAAAGAGAGTTAAACCTGAGTGCCAGAAGTGGTGACATCAATGAAAAGAGGAGTCATCAAAACATATATGAAATAGGAGACCCTTCTACTCAAAATCGAAAGCATAGAATCAGATCGAGCTGACATTGCTCTGGGAGGGGAGAGGGAAGAGGAGAGGGAGAGAACATGAATCATGGAACCATGAAAAATACTTGAAAAAAGAAAATTGAAACCAAAAAGAAAAAAAAGATCTAGCTGACAATGAGAGGAAACAGAAAGAATGAACCTCTATTTAGGAGGTGATGATATTTCAGGCCAAATGCATTTCATAGATTCTCAGAACTGGAGTCCAGTGTTTTAGAACTGGAAGGGAGCTTAGAGGTTAACTAGTCATTTTACACATATACCCCTATCAGATTACAGAACTCAGATCTCTGTATCTATAAAGGAGTTCAGAGGTCATCTCGTCCAACCCCTTCTTTTTATAAATGAAGAAACTGCCACCATAGAGATTAAGTGACTTGACAAAGGTCACCTTACTCAGTGAGGGAGTCAGAATTTGAACCCAGGTCTTCTAACTCAATATAATGTGTTTTTTTTTTCAGCACATCATATTGAATAATAACTTTCTAAAGCTAAATTATTGGGTTTTTTATTTCCTGCTCTCTAAAATAAAGCAATATAATCCAACTTATTTCACTCATGGAGATAGGGTGATGCATGACAGTAGAAGATAAGTAAGTAGGAAAATCAAGACTACTAGTTATGGCTATTCCTGCCTCTCAATAAGGGTCAGGGATTTGGAAGATAGGAGTTTCCAGGTTACCTATCTGTGACTCCAGAGAGATTAGTCATAATCTTGTCATAATTTCTGCTTGGTCAATTAAAAGAAACCAAGAAGAGCCTCTTACCATATGACCTTGGCCTGTAGAAATCCCTTTTCTTCTTTCAAGGTCTTTCTTCTTCTTTCATGAAATCTTCTCATGTTCCTTTAAGCTACAAGGGAACTCATCCTCTTGGGATCTCAGCTGAATTTTGTTCAGATATCTCTTATTTATTACGGCCTCCTCTCACTCCCCAAAATGTATAAACTCCTTAAGAACAAATAATAGGTTTTATTTCATCTTTGAATACTTAGAAACTGGGGGGAGTTGTGGGGGGGTTAGAAACAGAGATAGGGAGAGAGTGAGAAAAGGAGAGAGGAGGGACAGAGAGGGAGGGACTGAGGGAGGGAGGAAGGGAGAGAGACTGAAAGAGACACAGAGAGAGACACAGACACAGACAGAGAGACAGAGGCACAGAGAGACAGAGACAGAGACAGAAACGCAGACAGAGAGACAGAGGCACAGATAGAGACAAAGAGACAGAGATAGAGAGATAGAGAGAGAGCCAGAGACAGAGAGAATGAGAGAGAGACAGAGACAGGGACAGAGACTGGACCTGTGAATTCACTAGCATAATGAACTCTCAGTTCAATGATTTTCAAAGGATTAGCTTGTTAATCTTTGATAAATTAAGGTGTTAATGTTAATTCTGATAAATTGATGTTTTAATCCAGTCAGGCATTTAAAAACAAACAAACAAAAAGGATTTCTGATTATGAAAGGGATTTTGAGCTGAAAGGGTCCTCAGAAGACAATTGGTGCAACTACCTTGTTTTATAGATAGGAAACTGAGGCACCTTTCCCAAATCCACAAAAGGTAAATTACTGACTGAGGAAGGCAGATCCTCCTCTGACTCCAAATTGAGTGCTCTTCCTAATGTACTAAAGAACTGAATTTCTGATACTGTAAAGGAAATAATGAGGTCAGCATCCCCTCCAATGCTCTCATGCAACCACCTCTGCCCGCAGGTAAGGTTGGCCAGTTTTTGCCACTGACCCCCAGAAGTACACTGGGGAAGCATTTCAATCTGGCAAATAGCTCTCAAGATGGAGTAGGCCTTTAATGAGAAGTTAGTTCTTCATTTGAAAGAGATAGGTTTTTTTTTAGCTAATAACAGCAGGCACTAAATAAATGTTGAACTCAATAGAATTGAAGGTGAGTGGCTCTACCAGCCCACATCCCCAGGTAATAGGGCTCAGGAGCCTAATCAAAGTAAACACAGTCATTATAGAGGAAGGGAAAACAAATCAAAGGCAAAGATGAACCTGGGACTCTACTTGTTTTCTTCTTTTCCAAGGCTTTATCAGGAGATGCTTTTCCTGAGGAAAATAGGGAAACCATAATCAATAGCATCATGCCATGGGGCAACCTTTGTCAATGACTCTAATCTCAGCAAAGGCCTCAGATGTATGAGTGAATGTCTCCTACCAGCTCCCTGAGGAGAACCAAACTCATCTGACTATGGTGGCAGGAAACCACTGCCACTCTACAGGGCAGCCTCAGCCCCCCCCCCTCCTTGCCCTCTCCATCCTCTCCATCCCCAGACATACATCCCTACCTCTCGAGATAATACTATAAAGATAGTCACAAATTGTTGACTACAGTCTAACTGGAAATGCTAGCTGCTACTCTTCCCTGTTTCTTATCAGAGTCTACAGTTCTTGGATAGGACCAGCATTAGAATGTAATCACTGGAATCCAATGCAAAAAAAAATGGTTATGGGATGGAATGAACAAATTAATCTGTCTTTCATCTATCTCAGTCTATCTATCTGTCCATCTATCATCCATATCTCTTTCTCTCATCTATCTATCTATCTATCTATCTATCTATCTATCTATCTATCTATCTATCTTTCTTTCTTTCTATCTTTCTTTCTATCTATCTATCCATCTAATCTATCTGCCTGTCTTTCTGCCCATCTGTCTGGTCCCCTCTCTCTCTCTCTCTCTCTCTCTCTCTCTCTCTCTCTCTCTCTCTCTCTCTCTCTCTCTCTCTCTCTCTCTCTCTTTCTCCCTCATTCCCTCCCTCTCCCTCTCTCTCCCCTTTACCCCCATCTTCTCCCCCTTCTCTCTCTCCCCCTCTCACTCTCTCTGTCTCTTTCTCTCTCCATCCCTCTCTTTCTCTCTCTGTCTCTCTGTCTCTGTCTCTCTCTCTGTCTCTCTCTCTCTCCTCTCTACCTCATATCTTCTCCCTCCCTTCCTCTCTCTTTCTCTCTCCCTCCCTCCCTCCCTCTCTCTCTCTCTCTCTCTCTCTCTCTCTCTCTCTCTCTCTCTCTCTCTCTCTCTCTCTCTCCCTCTCTCTGTCTCTCTCTCTCTCTCCCTCTCTCTGTCTCTCTCTCTTTCTCTCTCCCTCCCTTGCTCTCTGTCTCTGTCTCTATCTCTCTCTCTCCCTATCCATCTATCCATCTAATCTGTCTACCTGTCTGTCCATCTATCTATCTATCTATCTATCTATCTATCTATCTATCTATCTATCTCTCTATCTCTCTATCTGCCTTTCTATCATCTATCTCTTACCAGCTATTTATATCTTTCTATCTCTTTTCTCTCATCCATTTATGTCTACTGCTATCTATTCTCTCTCTTTCTACCTCTGTCTATTTCTCTGTCTCGCTCTTAGCCTAAATTAGTTACAGTGACCCTGAATAGTAAACTGGTCCTCAGATTTCTATTCAGGAATAGACAGCTCAATGAAAAGTTAAGATTTCATAAAGATAATATGTCTCATGGGCTCATAGAACTTGCTAAATTCTTCCCTGACAGTAATGGCTTTATATGTTCACTCTCACTCTCTTTCATAGCAACAACTTTTTTTTTGACAACTTTCTTGAACTTTTTACAAAGCTCAGGCTTGATATATTTCACATTTAATAACCAGTATTTGATGATACAGTCTGATCTCTACATGCATGCTGATAGAATGATATATGCTATGGAGTTAATATTGGATATATTATAGTTTTAATCTATTATCTGCTATAATGGATATAGGTATGTTGGAAGATGAACTGACAAGTAGGTAGGTAGATAGATAGTTGTTAGATGGATAGATATATAGATGTAGTTAGCTAAACTTTTGGGAAGGAGCTCTGGGAAAGAGTTACAATAGCTACTAGATGGTACTTTGGGAAATGCCTGAAAATCACCTTCAACCCTCATTATTATATGACATGACAGAGGGTGACAGTGAAGAGCCCATGTTGAATTGGTTGTGGGAAGACGGGCATCCTAATGTACATGCATTAAACTGTGGAAAGCAATGAGACATTATACTAAGAAAGAGACTAAAATATCCACATTCTTTGATCCAAAGAACTCACTGCGGAGTACAACCAAGGAGTTAGTTAATTTTTTTAATGGTTTCATGGTGGGCAGCTAGGTGGGTCAGTGGATTTAGAGACAGGGGATCCCAGGTTCAAATCTGGCCTCAGATACTTCCTAGCTGTGTGACCCTAAGCAAGTCACTTTACCCCCATTGCCTAGCCCTACCACTCTTCTGACTTGGAACCAATACTGAGTATTGATTCTAAGATGGAAAGTGAGGATTTAAAAATATATGGTTTCATGTCCATCCAAAATACTAACAGAGTTAGAAGCAAAGTGGATGCCGACATAGGAAATGCTTATATGAGACATGGCAATGGAATATACTGTGATGACTGCTGAGAAGAATGAGAAGTCTTATGTGAACTGAGGCAGACTCATGTAAAAATAATAAAATAATTTGCACATTGATTGTGAGGAAATAAATAGAAAGAACAATATGAAAACTGAATGCTGTTCAATTATAATGACCAAGTTTGGATCCAAATCAGAGATATGAAAAGACACAGCTCCTTTCTGTTTACAAAGATAGGATACTGTACACAGAGGAACAGAGCATACGTTGTTGACTCATCCATGCATTACTTTGGTTGAACTGTTTTTTCTTTCTTCTTTGAGTGAGGTGGGGGAAGGAATATGGAAATTGGAAAGTGTAGGTGATATAAAAAGGGTATTAATAGTTAAAAAAGTAAAAAGCATATTTTCAAGGTTAAAATAGATTCAGAGTATACTTTTTAAACATTTACAATTTAATCTACCAAATACATGTAACAACAACCATTTATATGTATTTTCCAAAATTATAATATCTAAACTGTCTCCCCCCCTTCCTCCTTTTCTTTCCCTTTCCCTGAGATTATAAACAATTTGATCTCGGTTGTACATGTATGATCCTGTTCGTGCTGTGAGAGAATACTTATATAAAACCAAAATCCCAAACTAAGAGCACACACAAATAAAATTCATATTCTTTGATCTGTATCTAGATTCCATCTATCCTTTTTCTGCACATGGATAGCATTATTTGTCCTCTGTTCTTTAGAATTCTTTCAGATTATTTTATTGCTCAGAACAGCTAAGTCTTTCACAGTTGATCATCATACATTATTGCTATTACTGTGTACAATCCTCTCCTGATTTTGTTCACTTCACTCTACATCAGCTCATGTAGATATTTCCAAGTTTTTCTGAGATCATCTTGCTCATTATTTCTTATGGTACAATAATATTCCATCTCAATCATAAATCACAATTTGTTCAGCCATTCCCCAATTAATGGACATCCCTTCAATTTTCAATTCATTACCCCACACACACACACACAAAAAGGAGCTTCTATAAACCTTTTTGTATATATTTCCCCTTGTTTTTAAATCTTTGTGTGTGTGTGTGTGTGTGTGTGTGTGTGTGTATGGACACAGCAGTGGATTACTGGATCAAAGAATGTGCACAATTTTGTACTTTGAACTTGTTCCTTTGAATTTAGTTCCAAATTGTCCTGTAGAATGATTGAATCAATTCACAACTCCACTAGCAATGCATTAGTGTCCCAATTTTGCCACATCCCCTCCAAAATTTATCATTTTCCTCTACTGTCACGTTAATAAATCTGATAGCTATAAGGTAGTACCTCAGAGTTGTTTCAATTTGCATTTCTCTAAACAATAGTGATTTATAACATTTTTTCATATGATTATAGATAACTTTGATTTCTTTGTCTAAAAACTGCCCATTCATATCCTTTGACCATTTTTCAACTGAGGAATGAATGATTTGTATTGTTACAAAATTGTATTTTCTATAGTTTCCCTATCTCTCAATATAGATTATTATATTAAATACATTTCATTAGCATATTAATTATATTATATCGATATGCCATAACATATTAATATGATACATTATATTAATGTTTCATACTATGTTAATAATAATGTTATATATTGTATATTTTATATATTTGAGAAATGAGGACTTTATCAGAGAAATTTGTTGTAAAAATTTTCCTCCAGATTGTTGTTTCCCTTCTCATCTCAGCTGCACTAGTTTTATTTGTACAAACCCTTTTTAATTTAATATAATGAAAAGTATTCATTTTACACCTTATACTGTGTATTCCCCTCCCTGCTACTGACCCCTATTGTTCTTGCTCTTTTTCTTGTCTTTCCCTGTCCCTCTTCACAAGTATTTACTTCTATTTCCCTCAAATCTCCCTCTCTTCTATTATCCTCCCCTCCTACTACCTCTCTATAGGGTAATCTCAATTTCTATACCCAACAGAGCAAAGATGGTATTCCCTTTCTGAGCCAACTCTGATTAGAGTAAGATTTAAGTATTGCACATCATTTCCCTCTTCCTCCCCTCTAATTTAACAGATTTTTTGGGCCTCTTCAGGTGAGATAATGTCCCTGACTTTACTTCTGCCTTCTCTCTTCTTTCAATTCCAACCTCTTTTTTACCACTAGATTATTTTTTGGATATCATCATGATGTTCAAGTTATTCCTATAGCCTCTGTTTATGTATACTCCTTCTAATTGCCCTAATAATGATAATATTCTTAAGAGCCACAAGTATCATAGTTCCATATAATAGCAATGTAAATAGTTTGTCCTCATTGAAACTCTCTTAAGATTTTTCTTTCCTTTTTGCATTTCTATGCTTCTCTTGAGTCCTATATTTGAACAGTAAATTTTCATTACTTTTCAATTAATTTCATTTTCAAAATTTCATTCAATAGCCATTTTTTCCCTGATAGGATATACTCATCTTTGCTTGGTAGGTGATTCTTGTTTGTAAATTTAGTTCCTTTGCCTCCTGGAATATTGTATTTCAAGTTGCTAAGACCTGTGTAATCTTGATTAGGCTCTATGTATTTGAATTGGTTCTTTCTGGACACTTGCAGTATTTTCTTCTTGGTCCAGGGGCTCTAGAACTTGTTTATAATTTTCCTACCTATTTTCCTTTGGGAATCTTTTTTAGGAGGTGATTTTCTTCTTGCAGCAATTTCATTCCCCCCCCCCATTTTTCCTTTGTCTCTCTTATTTGATTTTTGAAATTCCCCCTCCCTTTTTAAAAAAAGGGACGGGACTTTATTTTATTTTATTTTATTTTTTACTTAAAAAAAGTATTATCTCATGTTTACATGATTCATTCTCTTTCTCTCCCTTCTTCCCTCCCCCTCCCAGAGCTGACAAACAATTCCACTGGGTTGTACAAATGTTGCCACTTGATTTCGATTTCCATATTATTCATTTTTGCTATAGAGCTATCTTTTAAAGCCTAAACCCCAAATCATGAACCCATATATACATGTGATAAGTGATGTCATATATTTTTCTTTTGCATTTTTACTCCCATAGTTCTTTCTCTCAATGCATTCTTTTACATAAGTTCTTCAGGAGTATTCTGGCTTGTTGTATTCCTACTAGTAGCAAAATCCATTCCATTGGATTTTTTCACAATGTTTTACTTTCTGTGTACAATGTTCTGGTTCTGCTCATTTCACTTTGCATCAGTTCATTGAGGTTCTCCCAGTTAATATGGAAATCTTCCAGATCATCAATCCTTACAGCACAATAGTATTCCATCACCAACATGTAACACAATTTGTTCAGCCATTCCCCAATGGAAGGGCATCCCCTCATTTTCCAATTTTTTGCCACCACAAAAAGTACAGCTATGGATATTTTTGTATTGAAATCCTTTTTGAGTTCTTCCAGAGGCTGAGACCAATTGCCAGTTTTCTTTGAAATTTTGCATAAAGTTGCTTTGATCTCATTTTCCCCTTCTGAGTTTATTCCTTGATTTACCTTATCCCCTTGATAATTTATTTTGGTGAGATGTCTTATTTTGATATTCGCTCATTTCCCCAGCATTTTTCTTGATTTTTATTTTTATTTTAAAGGTGGGCTCTATTCACAGGATAGAGGAGATATTCCCTTGAACTTCTGCATTTTCTTACTGCTCTCCTCAGATCTAATTCTGGGGGTATTTCTGGATGCATGTCTGCAAGTTTCAATTCTTCCAAGGTGATATGATGAGTTCTGGAAGCTTCCCTCCACTGTTTATTGAGCATCCCTCATGACCAGCACACTGTCAGGGCTCAGGATCTCCTTCTTTGGTCCTTACTGTAGACTTATATTGCCCAGGGCCATGGGAGGTCACACTAGGGGGTAGTTGTGCTGGGGCTCAGAACTTCAAGGGGTAGGTATGGGGGTGTTCTGCTATTGGAGTAGGGTCACTGCTGGCCTGGGCCAGGGTTCAGAACCTCAATCAGTAGGAACGGAGGGAAGATGGGGCTCTCAGTTGCCCTGTGCCATTGGTGCACCCTCATTGCAGACTGCTCTCCCATCTCACAGAGAGTGAAAAAGACCTTCTCTACCAGCCTTCCAAATTGTCTTCTATAGGAAAATTGCCTCAGGCATTTTCTTTGCTGATTCTGCCACTAGTGTTTGTTTTGAAGCTTTATTTTAAGGGTGGTTAGAGGGGGTTTGGAGTCTTCAAAGAGATTCAAGTGTTCCTGCCTCTACTCTGCCATCTTGGCTCCCCACCCAGAATACCCTTATTAATTATTTATTTTGTGAGAGGTATTGTGCTAAAAGTTGGGGATTTAGAGACAATACTAAAACAGTTCCTGTTCACAAGAGGATTCGAATCCCTGAGGGCAAGTAAAACCAAAGATATAGGGAATTTAAAAAAAAATTATGGCATTCCAAGATGGAGTAACAACTCTTACTAAGGAGGAAGTGGAATGCACATTTTATCACTTAAAATTATTCCATTATTAAGCAATTAAATCTGAAATTACATTCTCTTAAACCAAAGGAGGAAGATTCTTCTTTTCCTAGGGTTGAAATATCTTAGTGAGGGGCATTTAGTTCCATTTTGGGGGGATGGGCATGTGGGTAATGAGTTTGTATCTAATCTCTAATAAATTCCATACAGAGAATTATAAGGCAGGTGCCTTTGTTGGTCACCAAATTTGCCCTGTTTAGTTTGGAAAACTCCAAACCATTGAGTCTATAAGTTGATTCAAAACAATACCCGCACAAGTCCATTGGTGTGGAAAATTGTCAAGTCAACATGCATTTATTAAGTACCTGCTATATACCAAGCAATATGCTGAGGATAAAAGTCCCTATCCACCACAATCTCCCAACCAAATGGAGAAATGGCGGACAGATGCATTTACACACATCTATTATGTGCCAGGGACTATACAATGCACTTTATGGATATTACCTCATTTGGGCCTCCCAACCACCTTGGGAGGGAGGTGCTGTTATTATTCCCATTTTTTAAACCCTGACTTTCCATCTTAGGATCAATACTGTATATTGATTTCAAGACAGAAGAGGGGAAAGGGTTGGGCTAGCAAGTCTCAGACCAAATTTGAACCCAAGACCTCCCATCTCTAGGCCTGGCTCTCTGTCCAGTGAGCCACTGCCCCAAAAGGTGAGATTTTAGCTGAGATTTGGAAGAAGTCAGAGAAAACAGGGAGACAAGAAGGAAGAGAGTCCCAGGGATGGGGGACAGTCAGTGAAAAAAAACATGGCGTCAGGAAATGTGTTGTCTCATTTGAGGAAGAGCAAGTAGCCATTCCCACCCCCCATCTTAGAATACATAGAGAGGACTAAGAAGTAAGAACACTGGAGCAGTAGAAAAGGACCAAATTACCCAAGGCTGTGAAAGCCAACAGAAGAACCTGAAGGTAATAAAAGGAGCTGTTAGAATTTATTGATCATGGTCAGAACTGAGCTTAGGAAGATTCGATTCAATTCAGTAAACATTTATTAGGCTCCTATGATGTACCAGGGATGGTGCGGGTGGCTGAGAATCCAAATAAGAAAGATGATCCCTACCCTCCAGGAACAAGCTGGAAGAGGCTTGAGATCCCTGGAGTCAAATTTGGGGAGAGTTGCAGATGCAAGATGGAGTGCAAGTTTTTCTCTCTAAAGGCGAACTCTGGAAAGAGTTTATTGATCCACCTTCCTGTCCTCCAATCAGAGGGGAGAGGAGGCAGAGATAGGTGGGACCCAGGCTTGAGTTAAGGGCACATGGAGGAGATTCGACTGAGGGAGGCAAGGACTTTTGAGGCAAGGAAACAGAGCAAAAAAAAAAAAGGAGGAGAAAATTGAGGTTTTCTTGGAAGAAGTAGTTGATTTCTCGTGTCTTCTCCTGTGGTTCCCGTGTGATCGCCTGCCGATGTGTGTACGGTCTGTTCAAGCGAAGATAGTGAATAGCGTGGGAGGAAGATAAACAGATGCATCTGTTTTGAAACAATATATCTAATTTTCCACTGGCGAGGATGCTCTGACAGGCTAGCAACTATCGCATCAGCGTGTTCATCATAAACATGCTTAGTGGCCAAGGGAAATTGAGGTAAGAACAATCAAATCAAAATACAAGGAAGACGCATGTTAATTTGAAATTTAATTACCTGCGTAGGGAAAGGGACTCATTCAAAGAGCAGGTATTTATTCTGCTGTCTCAGAACATTACCCAGGGGTAGACAGAGGCTTTGACAGGAGAAATATTATTTTCTGTGGAGCCGTTTAAAAACAAAGAAAAAAACCTCAGCAGGTTGTGGTGGAAAGAAGACTTTGGGACTCTGTTAGGGACTATTTTTCATTTTGAAGAAAAGATTCTGGCAGAATTTTAATGGACTGAGGAAGAAAAGAAAGTCATCAAACTTGGAAAGAGAAGGCCAATATAAGAGTTCTGTGGATTGCATTTTCTTTTTTTTTTATGGCAAAGCTTAAAAAGAAGACACAATTTGGTTCAGCATTTGGATAAACCACTGCCAATACAGCAGCTTTTTGACCTTGTTTCCTCCAGAATTAGACAGAAATATCACATCACATCATTGTCCAAGTTGTTTGTGGCATCATTCAATTCAGGCCTCGAGATCTGGAATCAAGCTTTTCCATTTTGCAGATAGGGACATTGAGGCTCAGGGAACAGAGGAATGTGGCCTTCTATCCAAGGTCATATTGCCAGGCCCATACAGAGGAGAGATGTTCTAACCAGAATACTCTGCTGCAGAGAGAAATCCTACACATAGAATTCACTTTAGCAAAATGTTATTAAGCTCCTTCTACAGGCAATGCCTGATGGTAAATGCTGGGAGTTCTAAGATGAATAAGATGCAGTTAGAGGATGATAGAGGTGATCAGAGAACATCTAATTCAATTCCCTCATTTTACGGATGAGGAAACTGAGGCTCATGGATTTGTTCAAGGTAAAACAAGCACTTAGTAGCAGACAGGTCATTTAACTCCAAATCTAGTGTTCTGTCCTTATCTTCTAAAAGCTTAAAATCAAATAATGGGATAACAGGTAAACATTTCCAAGGCAGAATGTTTGTTAAGCATTGAATGTTCCAGAAAAAATGCTATGGGACTTTTGATAAAATTTAAAATTTTTAAAATTTAATTAATTAATTTAGAATATTTTTCCACTGTTACATGATTCATGTTCTTTCCCTTCCCTTCTCCCTCCCCCATCCTGTAGACAACAAGCAGTTCCTCTGGGTTATAGATGCATCATTTTTCAAAACCTATTTCCATATTATTAATATTTGCAATCCAGTAATCATTGAAAGTCAACATCCCCAATCATTTTCCCATTGAACCATGTGATCAATCCTATGTTTTTCTTTTGCATATCTGCTTCCACCATTCTATCTCTAGATGTGGAGAGCATCTTTCTCATAAGTCCCTCGGGATAGTCCTGGGTCATTGCATTGCTACTGGTAGAGAAGTCCATTACATTCAATTGTGCCACAGTGTATTAGTCTCTGTGTACAGTGTTCTCCTGGTTCTGCTCCTCTCACTCTGCATCACTTCCTGGAGGTCATTCCAGTACACATGGAATTCCTCCAGTTTATTATTCCTTTCAGCACAACAGTATTCAGTCACTATCAGATACCACAATTTGTTCAGCTATTCCCCAATCAAAGGGCATACCTTCATTTTCCAATAATTTGCCACCATAAAGAGCGAGACTATGAATATTCTTGTATAAGTATTTCCTCCCATTATCTGTGTCAGATTCAAATCTAGCAATGGAAAGGCTGGGTCAAAGGGTAGGCAGTCTTTTAAAGCTCTTTGCATTTTCTAAATTGCCTTCCAGAATGGTTGGATCAATTCACATCCCCACCAGCAATGCATTAATGTCCCAACTTTGCCATGTCCTCTCTAGCATCCATTACTTTCTGCTGCTGTCATATTGGTCAATCTGCTAGGTGTGAGGTGATACTTCAGAGTTGTTTTTATTTGCATTTCTCTAATAAAGAGGGAGTTAGAACACTTTTTTTCATCTGCTTATTAATAGTTTTGATTTCTTTATCTGAAAGCTGCATATTCATGTCCCTTGCCCATTTATCAACTGCGGAATGGCTTGATTATTTTGTTTTTGTACAATTGATTTAGCTCTTTATAAACTTGAGAAATTAGACTTTCATCAGAGGTTTTTGTTATAAATATTTTCCCATTTGTTGCTTCCCTTCTAATTTTGGTTGCATTTGGTTTTGTTTTGATAAAACCTTCTTAGTTTAATGTAATCGAAATTATTCTTTTTACATTTTTTAATATTCTCTACCTCTTGCTTGATCTTGAAATCTTTCCTTTTCCAAAGATCTGACATATATACTATTCTGCCATCACCTAATTTACTTATAGTTTTCTTCTTTATATTCAAGTCATTCATGCATTTATCTTGGTGTAGGGTGTGGGGTGTTGATCAATTCCTAATCTCTCCCACACTGTCTTCCAATTTTCCTACCAGGTTTTATCAAATAGTGGATTTTGGTCACAAAATCTGGGATCTTTGGGCTTATCATAGACTGTCTTGCTGATGTTACTTACCCCAAGTCTATTCCACTGATCCTCCTTTCTGTCTCTTAGCCAGTGCCATATTGTTTTGATGACCACTGCTTTATAGTATAGTTTGAGATCTGGTACTACAAGGCCCCCTTCCTTCACATTTCTTTTTCATTAGTGCCCTTGATATTCTTGATTTTTTTGTTATGAGAAATTTTTGAGAGAATTCACTTTCAGCTCAGAAAGATTAACAAATGCTTCATGGAGGTGGTGACATTTAAGTTAGTCCTTGAAATAAGGAAGCCCCCAAGAGGTAGAGCCACTCATGAGAGGTGGTATACCAGACAGCCATAGGTGACATTCTGGGCAAAGATCTGGAGACTGGTGAGAGTTGTTTGTCCTTGTGCTCGAAGAGGACTAATGACATCCTGATGTTGGGGGGGTCAGGGTAAATCTAGTGTGTTTTCCTGTGACTCATATGTCTAATACAAGGTTGGAAAGCTCTCCCACAAGGTGGGCATGAATCGTCTGTTTGCACCTTTGGGATGGAGATGTCTCTAGAATTAAATTGCTTATCTCAAGTTTCTTTTGAGCTGTGGTGATTCTGCTTTGCTCATGGAACCCTCCTTCGATGTGGGCACACCACTGGGTGTTTTAGTGCCAGCGTCACTCATGTCTCACAACTGACATTAAAATTCTTCAGAGAGACCTTGAGAGTGGCCTTTTACTTTTTCCTTGGACTTCCATGTCAGTGCGTGCTTTGTGTGAGTTCTCTTTAATATAGTCTTTTAGGCAAACATGGGTTTGACTTTCAGGGTACCTGGTCAGCCAGTTGGGGTCGTGTTCTAGTAGGACGTGGATGGAGTCTGGTGAAGACCTCATAGTATAGTGTGTTCCAGAGATGGTAGTCTCTCTGTACTCTGCTCTGATCAGACTTCAGCTTCAGTAACACTTTTATTACACACTTTTATTATTATAAAATGTCACCACAATCTAGAGTGGATATTGATAACCTGGAGCGTTCAGGTACAGAGGATGGCTTAGCTTTGTGATTCTGGAAAGGGAAATGTGTTCATCTGTTTTACTTAGCTGAACTTTATGAAAAGGGAAGGTTCAATTGGGGAAGGGAGAAGTCACGAGGAAAAGACAGTGATGTTCGGAAAAATCAATGACATTCTATAAAAATAGAAATTAGACTAGAAAATCTGTGTGTGGGGCTTAGTGGTACATGGCTTAGTGGTATGAGAGCTTGTTTTAGAGATGAGAGGTCCTGGGTTCAAATTTGACCTCAGATGCTTCCTAGCTGTGTAACCCTGGGCAAGGCACTTAACTTGATTGACTACCTCTGGCTATTCTGCCTTAGAACTGATACTAAAATAGAAGGTTAAAAAAATGAGTTCACAATACCTAGAATGTTATTTGCTGGAGAGGTGGGGCAGATTGGGGAGGCAGACCGCTCTTCATCATGGGAGAACACCATCACTTATTCTCTTGTCTTGGGCAAATCACATCTACAGAAAAAAGAATGCTTCCTTCTCTTCATTCCACTACTAAATACATATTATGGATACTGTGGATAGTCCAGAGAAAAAGAAAAAGAAGGCAGGCATTCTTGGGGACCACTTTTTGTGTTTCTTTGTAATCTCCCTCTCTAAATAAGAGAAGAAGGAAACACTCATTTATTAAATACCTACTATGTACCTGGCACTGTGGTAAGCACTTTATAAATTTGATCTCATCTTATCCTCACAATAATAACAGGAAGTAGGTGATATTATTCTTCTCATTTAGCAGTTTTGTGTAAGCTGAGGCACAGTTTGAGTGACTTTTCAGGGTCAAATGGTTAAGAAGTATCTGAATCTGAATTTGAAGTCAGGTCTTTTTATGTGTGTGTTCTGAACTCTGTCCACTGCAATTCCTAGCTGCCTATGTAGGTATATATGGCTGTCTCTACATGATGATGCTGATGATGATGATGATGGTGATGATGATGATAACATTTACATAGCACTTTAAGATTAGGAAAGAACTTTACATGTAATATTTCATTTGTTCCTCACAACAACACTATTATTTCTCTTCCTTTACAAATGAGGAAACTGAGGCAGACCAAAATTAAGTGTATATGTCTGAGACAGAATTTGAATCCAGGCTTTCCCGACCCCAAGTCCAATGCTCTTACCACCTAACTTTGCCTCATTGGTTGAGTAAGGGGGCGACTCTCGGTTCTCAAAGGTTGGCAGGCAGAATCCAAACTGTGTCTGGTCCTACTAAGCTTGAAGGCAGCCTTCTAAATAGGGGATATTGTCTGCTCTATCATTGGACTTAGAATGACTCATCTCACTACGACTGGCCACTGGATAATGAATTTTTTCCCAGCATAGCATCTGGCAAAGACCATCCAGCAAGGCAGGCAGAGAGTTGTGTTCTGCCTGGGTGGAGATAATCCCACAGTGCTGAAGTCCTTGAAGTATTGAGCTATTTACAGCTTTGACTTAGGTGTTTATCCTTGAATGATTTATCTCCATTTGTGCTTTTAAAAAAAGTGTGAAGGCCTTCCATATGGCATCCATCATACCCTGCCAGGCCAAGGCAAATTTTTCACCCCTCTCTCTATTTACCAAACATGGCGTTGGGTCCTGGGGGGGGGGGAGAAACCTGTCCTTATTGAATCTGCTTAGTTTTGCTTCAGCTCTTGTGGCTATGTATAAATGAGAGTGTAACCTTATCATTACGAAGTTGACTGGCCGAGGGAAAGCTCCCTAGAAAGCGTGTTGTTGCTATTGCAGGCACGTTGGGTGAAATGTACGCAGGGCAGGTAGGACTTATTGACGATAGCAGCAGAAAAAAAACGCTCCTTCGACAGAAAGGAGAGATGCATAAGACATATTCTGGAAGGGCTCAAGAAGAGAGGAAGGGAGGAACAGATGCCCAAACCCCAGATGGCCAGAACCTGACAGAATCTGTGATCCACCAGTCTAGTCTTGGAGAACTCATGGGACACTCATGAGCATTTCACCACCTGGAGCAATGAAATGAATGCAGGCTCCCTGAGGGCAGTCACTAATTCATTTCTATCTTCCTATCACCTGGAGCAGTGTCTGGCATGGAATAGACACGTCATGAATGTCCATTAGATAAATAAATTCATGTGGACTTCCTAAAAGTATCTGGTAGAAGCTGCAGCTGCTCCATTTTTTTTAAACTAATGAGAGAAAGCAGTGCAATTTCTGCATTTTCATTCTCCCTAGTGTATGGCAGTACCTGGGGAGTACTTCTCCTACTTCCCACTCCCCTACATTGGCCATTGCAGAGGAGCTCCCGATAATTTTCGTCACTGAGCCCAGGTGGCTCGAAAGGGATACTCAGGGGCTAAAAGGACAATTAAGGAGAAAGTGGAGGATTCATAAGTCTCTGGACCAAGGCTTGGCAACCATTCTTATACCATAGTCCCCATTGGCGGTGCACTGAAGACTCTGGACTTCTCTTAGAATGATGTTTTTTAATTATATAAAAAATGGGATTTCAAAGGAAACTAATTATATTGAAATAAAACTGTATTTTCACCCCAGTGGCATTTATGGTGCATTTGGGGGCATACATGACTCCCAGACTAAAAAGCCTGCTTTTGACCAAGAGAAGTTGCAGTTCCACAGAGATGTTATGCAGTGGAAAAAGGTCTTTACACTGGGAAATTCTCCCTGCCCCAAAGATAAGGAGAAGGGATGATGTTTCTGGTCACTGGGCAAGTTAACAAGAGGTCAGAGGTAGGCAGGAGTTGTATACCTGTGTACAGAAGGGGCAGTCTGGAATGGTGTCTCCTAGACACCTAGAACTCAGGACAGGAAGACCAAGTATACCCAGGACAAGATAAAGGAACTCTGAGCCATCCTTTGTGGCTACAGGACCAGCCTCTGAGAATAGGCTTTGCCTGAGGATCTTTATCATGGGATACCTCTGAGGATGAGCTGCAGAAGGAAAGGGTAAGCAGAGAACAGTAGAGAAGACAAAAAACTAAACAGGAGGATGGAAGAACTCCAGAAGGAGGTGGTGAGGATGAGGATGAGCGGTGACCAAAGGTGCTACCTCCCGGGGTTCTGAGAATGTCCATGGGAGGCAGAGCCCAGTGACTTGCACTGTACAATTCTTTGGTTGGGTGTGCCTAGGTATTTGCCATCTGCTTTTTTGTGTATTCTGTTGGTTTTATATTACCTAGAAATCAACCCGTTCATTCTTTGAGCCTTGTGAGCCATGTTCTTGAAGAGAGAATTAGTGACAAACCAGAAGGACTTGCCAGACTGAAACCCTCAGATTATCTGGATGGGAACAAAGAATTAGAGGCATGAAAGTGTCCCAAACTATAGCCAGGCCCTTTATGTCCTCAAAGACCCCCAGAGACGAGGTTACACTGGTATCATGTGTCAAAATTGTCATCTTTGTATTAAGATCACTAGTTTCTTCTGACTTTATTCTTTGTACTTTATGAATACAAAGGCATGATGTCATGAGTTTAGCTCTTGTCCCTAAATGCCTAAGGACTGACCTCTTGGATCTTGCTGCTGAACTCTTAGGACTTCTTTATTATTGAACCAGAAATGGAACTTTCTTCTTCATGTGGTCAGTTAGTCAATCCATAGACATTTAAGAAGCACCTACTTGGAGGCAGGTATAGGGTTAAGTGCTAGGTGTAGAAAGACAAGAGTGTTCCTGCTTTCAGAGAGCTCACAATATAACATTTTGTCCCTCAGTGAGAGGACAGAAATTGCCTACATTTTTCTATTTATGTCCCTAGTCCTTAGCCAGGTACTTTTGTTGTTATTGTTCAGGTGTGTCAGACCCTTCATGAACCCATTTGGTGTTTTCTTGGCAGAGATACTGGAGTGGTTTGCCATTTCCTTCTCCAGCTCATTTTACAGATGAAGAAACTGAGGCAGAGTTATGTGACTTGCCCAGAGTCACACAGCTATTAAGCGTCTGGAGCCAGATTTAAATTCAGGAAGATGAGTTTTCCTGACTCCAGGTTCTCTATCCACTGTACCATCTAGCTGCCCCAGCCAAGTCCTTGACACGTGGTCTATATTTAATAATTGATTTTTCATTCAGGCAGTCTCTCTTTGTAGATATTGCCTCTTGGTGTATCCCAGTGATAATTTTCTTCCAATGTTGTACCTCTGTGGTTTCTGACTTGGGGATGGATGTAGGGCAGCACTTTTCTCCCTCTGCTGTTATTTTCTTTGTAAAGTCTCCCTGTTGAATGTATAAGCCTCCTAGAAAAATCTATATGTTCCCATCCCTCGGGAAGAAGGAAAGGAAGCCTGAAGGAGGCTCTCTTGTGTTTGATGGCTCTCCCCTCTAGAATGTCAAAACTTTGCGTGGATTTTATGTTTGGTACGCCAAACAAGGCTAAGGTTTGCAAGCGTGAGTGAGGACAGAAAAAAAAAAGAATCTATTCTCCGGCCAGTCCTATTTTTCATTTTCTCTTCTCTTTTGTGAATTTTCAATTGCCCATTGGAAAATAGTTATATAATAACTGCTGATCTTTGTAGAGTACTTTAAAGATCACAAAGTGCTTTATCCCTACATATTATCTCATGTTATCTTCACCACACACCTGGGAGGAAGGTGCTATTATTACCCCCATTTTTCAGTCGAGGAAATTGAGGCAGACAGAGATTAAAGGACTTACTTGCCAGGACCACATAGATAACAAGCCTTGAAGACCAGATTGAAGCTCAGATCTTCCTGACTCAGGGGACAGCCTTCTTCTAATCCTGTGTCCACAGTCATATTTCTGGATATACAAATGATCTGTGATTGCCTCAGAGTGGGGGCCCTCTTGGGGTGGCAAGTAAGGACATCAACGCAGATCTCAACCCATCTATGGCTTAGTAGTGTGAACCTTAAAAATTCTCAGACCCTACTTCAGAACACTTGGTTAAGACCATTCCCCATTTTAAACAATGAAGGGATTTAGATCAGGAATGTGAGACCTCTACTCCACCCCTACTTAAGCATACTTTAGGGGAAGATAAAATTGTAAACTCCTTGCTGAACAATGAAAAATACTTAAACCCATACTTATAGTAAGGCAAAAGTTCTTAAGCTGTGCCTATTTTTAGATCTAATACAAAAGGGTGCTCAGTACCTATAAAGGTCAGGCAACTTGTGAACTTGCAAAGGAGCAAAGAGATGAGAACTTATTCAGAGATTTTAGACTACTCAGGTGTGAACTCAATCAAAAGTTTAGTCTACTCAGGTGTGAATTCAGAATGGGCTGTCCTTTGGAAAACATCTACTGTGATTGGTAGATGTGAGAACTTAGGGGAGGTGATATAGGAGAAAATTCCCTTTAAAAGGAGGTCAAAAAGAGGTCTCTGGGAGATTCAGCTGGGAAAAGCTGAATTGGAGGAGGCAGCTGACCAAAGATGCCTTGAAGGGCTTGATGGCTGAACTTGATTGAGCTAGCTGAAGCTGAACTGGTGTCTCTCTGAACACTAGAATCTTGCTTGGGACAAATCTTGTGGTGAGTGGATAAAAGACTGACTGATCTCTCTCTTAAGTCTTAAAAGCCTAGGATGGCCTATCTCTTTTCTCATTGTTTCCTCTTACTCTCTCTTTCATTAATTCCTCATTTGTGTTAATTAAAATCTCTATAAAACCCAGCTGACTTGGGTATATTTAATATTTGGGAATTTTTCCCTGGCGACCACCTTATATTTGATTTAAAACAAGACACTGTTTTGAAACCATATTTCTGCGGTCACAATTTAAGGCAAACACTCTTTTATCTGCGACAGTTTATGGCTCCACTATTTTAATTATAACAGTTGATAATGCTTGCGGAGCTCTCTGAGGTGCCTGCAGATTAGTTGACTTGCCCACAGTAGTATAGCTGGTATGTATCAGAGATGTGCCTTGAATTGAGATCTTTCTGTCTCCAAGTCCAACACTGTATCCATTACACTATCGTATCTCATCTCTCTGGTTTTGCCTTTAATCAATAAATAGTATTTAGATGAAACATGAGTTTAATTAATAGTAATAAATTCTAGTTATCTATTTGAAAGAATTTGTAAAGAATTCTTTTGTGAGGAGGAAGCTGGGTGGCTCAGTGGATTAAGAGCCAGGCCTAGAGATGGGAGGACCTGTCCTCAGACACTTCCCAGCTGTGTGACCCTGGGCAAGTCACTTAACCCCCATTGCCTAGCCCTTACCACTCCTCTGCGTTGGAGCCAAAACACGGTATTGATTCCAAGATGGAAGGTAAGGGTTTATTAAAAAGAATTCTTTTGAGATGCCAGACTTTGAGATATATCATGAAATCAGACTGCAGAAATTCCTGCTATTTCCCCAGAGTTGGGTATTACCTACTTACATGAGGTTGCTCTAAGCCTTAAACAGGATAATGCATATAGTACTTTGTAAACATCTTAGAGAAGGGCTACATAAATGCTGGTTATTTTATTATTGTTGTTAATATTTACCAGTCAAGGCACTGTTTCCATTGTAGCTAGCTCATACATAGTTTATATCAGTTGCTACTTTAATGCTGAATTTGTAGAAATGAGTGTCTCATAAATCAACATAGATGTCTTTTTTGTTTAATATCGTCTCTAAGTCAAATAAAATTCAGATACTATAGTAGTAATAGTAGCAGCACTCATACATTTATAGAACATTCTAGTTTACAAAGCACTTTACATATCTTGTCTTGATAGACTTTTTTGTTATTATTGTTGTTGTTAAATCTAATTTATTGGTCTAAGGAAATACTTGTGAGGAAGTCCAGCCTACTAGCAAATCAGAAACTTGCCACGGTTTTGTCAGAGGGTTTCTTAGGCCGTTGACTGGTTAAGTGATTCTTCCATTGCTACAAGGTAATATGTCTGATGCAGGATTTGAACTGAGATCTTCATGACTGTGAAGCCATACTCCCTTCTCAGCTTATTTGATGATAAAAATAAAAATAAAAAATAAAACTGATACTTATATTTGTGTAAGCTTTGCAAAATACTTTATATATTATCTCATTATTATCCCCATTTTACAGATGAGAAAACTGAAGCTGAGAGAGATAATGTGAATTGTCTAGTATCACACAATTCTGTCTTGACTCCCATACCTGGTCTTTTCTAAATATCACATTGCCTCTCTGGGGGAAAAAAAGAAAATATCATTATTATTGGATTATTTGAGATTCCACTGGAATTGAGACAAAAGCCTGAGCCTGACTTCTAGGAGGGAGGTCAAGGACCCAAGGTTTGAAACTTTTCCCTGCCACCTTCCACCAGTTAGTATTCTGGGCATGTCAGGAGGAAGAGATCAAGATCAACCTGGAGGAGGTCTCAGTTTCCCATTTCTTTCCACTCTGGGCAGGTTCATGGGCCTTTGAGCCTGAGCACTGGCTGCAGCCCCTGGTTTGTGGAGTTGTTCAGACAATGGATGAGGAGCACAGTCCCCCTGAGCTCCCAGCAAGCTGATGAAGGTTATCTGGCAATGTTCAGGCAGTGGCCATACAGGAATTCAACAGTACTTCAGAGATTCCTGTTGGTTGGGTCCAGCACCAGAGGCTCCTCTAATCTGCAGTGTTCTGTTTGAACCTTTCTCTTAGCATCAACAGAGGCTGATTGAGAGAGAACTGGCCAATGCCACATCTTCACCCTTGAGTATATGAGAATTGTTGGCATTCTCTGAGCTTTAGGAAAAAAGAATTCCAGGGGGTAGTGTCTTCCAGCAGGAGAATTCTGCTAGGAGAAATGGTCATAGCCAATGAATGCTTAAATGCTAACTCTTCATTCCTTTATAGTCAAATGTAGGTACCCATTTTTTAAATTGTTGAATGAATGAATAAATGAAAGCAAAGTGAGTGATGTCTCTACCAACCCCCCATACTAAGAGAATTTTGCTTCAAAGATAGAAGAACAATCATCCTCTCCATCTTCCCAGGGCATGCTCTCTTCTGGATATTTAGGAGACCTTGCTCAATGCTTAATAGCATTGGTTTCTTCAAGATCATTTCCAAAATATAGCATGTTGACTGCCAAATGAGTCAGTCATTCATTCAGCTTTTGCTGGAATAAGTCCTTCCTCTCTCCTTGGAACTCCCTCTCTGTACTGGATATGAAAGCCAGATGGGATTTGGACTCTTGTGTTCTCTCTCTTTCCTACACCTAACAGAATTGAAAGAATGAAAAGTCTCAAGACATAGGTCCATTTCTTGGGCTATGTGGCTTCAGAAGAAGGAACCATGATTCCATCTTTTCTCATCAGGGACTATGAACAAAGAAATGTCATGGAGACTGAATGAAGCAGAGTGGTGACTGAAGCCGATTTAGACCTTTCTGAAGATGCTGACAATTCCAGCTGAAAAGCCAATAGAAAGAGTAACTTCTAAAGCAAAAGAAAATGGAGTTTCTTTTCTCACAAAAGGCATGTTCCTCTCCCAAGAGCACTTAGGAACTTGGATGGAATTGATGGCTCCTCCTCACTTTTTGGTGAAGAATCAAATCTTGTGGGCCAAAATTCCACTATAATTCTCTCAGGACCCCAAATTTTCTAACCGGGATCCATATGGAATTTCTTAGTGTCCACTTCTATGCAGTACATATTAACATTTCTTTAGATTTCCTTGTACCATAAGCCTTATAGATCCATGCAAATTTCATTTGGATTCCTTTCCCAAAGGGTCCCCCCACGGTCCCCCCAGTGGATTCCTGCTATGGCAAAGGTAATTTGTTTTTTAAATTAATTAATTAAAATATTTTCCATGTTTACATGATTCATTTTCTTTTCCTCTTCTCTTTCCCTTCCCAGAGCTGACAAGCAATTCCACTGGGTTGTACAAATGTTGTCACTGGATACCTATTTTCATATTCTTCGTTTCTGCTATAGAACAATTTTTTAAAGCCTAAACCCAAATCACGAACCCATATATACATGTGATAAATGATATCATATGTTTTGCATTTGTATTTCTACTCGCACAGTTCTTTCTCTCAATGGGGATAGCATTCTTTCCCATAAGTCTTTCAGGAGTGTCCTGGATTGTGCAAAGGTAATCCTAATAGAATCACAAATTTGCCGAAGAGGACAAGTAGACCCAGTTAGAAAAATAACAAAACGGAGGCAGCTGGGTAGCTCAGTGGATTGAGAGCTAGCCCTAGAGACGGGAGGTCCTGGGTTCAAATCTGGCCTCAGACACGTCCCAGCTGTGTGACCCTGGGCAAGTCACTTGACCCCCATTGCCTGGCCCTTACCACTCTTCTGCCTTGGAGCCAATACACAGTATTGACTCCAAGATGGAAGGTAAGGGTTTATAAAAAAAAGAAAAATAACAAAACAAGGCCAAAGAAACCCTAAAGTCGGACAAGGTTCCCAAGACAAGGAACTGGCCTTTACAGTTTGCTTTCTATCCAGGCTCACAAACAAACTTTCTCCTATGAACTTGCAGGGAAAAGGATCTCACAATAAAGCAAGAAGCTTAGATCCCTTTAAAACCAAGAAGATTGTGAATATTTCCCATATAGGCAATTGCATTCTAATGAGGCATCTCCTCATTTCTGAGGAAAATGAATATTATGCCATATTATATTAATCTGAAATCCATCCTTTTCCCTATTTGATCAGACCCCACTTTTCTCAGTCTAGCTCAGCAGGCAGTTTCTGAAGGACATGATCAAGTAATATGATCACTCTCAGCCGAAATGCTCCTGCTGATTAACCAGCTTGGGCTAGAGGGGAACCTCCCTTGGATGCTCTTTACCTCATAAACAGAGAACTAGCTTGGGCTAGGCTCTCCCCAGGGATTAAATCTCTTGACCTTGTTTTTCCTCATCAAAGTTAGGGGTGACTTGGTCTCCAACAGGGAGGGTAAGGATGGGGGCTGGGGGTCCTGATTGAGATGATTTTTGTTTTTCCAGCCAAGATTGCTAGAGGCAGCAGGGTCTCCTAAAGCCCCTAGTGTTCCTTAAGTGTCAGAAAGAGGGAGTTATTGATCACATCTGAGGACCAACTCACTGTCCCCCTGAGAATTAGTCCTGTCCCCTCCTCCCAATGATGAAGTAATATGGAGGAGCTGAGAACTGTCTACCTACCAATTGGGATTACTTTGCCTTTCTCAAGAGAAGTCTAAATAATGTGCTGTCAGGCCAATCAGAAGTAAGGTATGCCTAGGTTTAAAGGGTCTTCTTGGCCATCTCTCTGGGTCTTTGGTCATAGACAGAGGCCATAGCCCCAATTTCTCGGTTACTGCTAGTGTAACCAATAAATAAAAATTCTCAGATCCCTCTCCCTTTTGCTGAGGTGCTTGTGTGACCCATTTCACTAAGGATTCAAGCATCCTTGTTATTAAAATGATCTCTTGGCTTGGATAAATTGTACTCTGTTGTCATTTTACTCACCACATTTCTTCCATTAAGACTTCATATTAATTCTTATAGAAGATTCCATAATAGAGCAAATAATAGTAATTAAACATTCAACAAATTCAAAATTAGGCCAAATGGAACTGACTGGTGGGGGGATACACACATCTGAAAGCAGGCTGGGCAATGTAGAGCCTATTTGTTATTGTTGTCAATTTCTCTGGGATGCTAGACAGTGAGGTATCCAAAACTGAGCATCCTGGAGAGAGAGAGATACTGCTACCAGCTCTTTGTGAGACAGTTGTTAAACAATGAGAGTCCCCACAGTTTAATCAGCTCCTGTAATGATAATGCAATTTGTTGCCTTAAATAATGGCTGCCAAGTACAATGAAATGCATTTTCAAGACATCATTGTCTACTACAAATGATTGTTCCTTTAATAAAGAAGACTTGAAAGCAAATGAATGCATTTTATTCTGATTGTGCTAATAAAATACTGATAAGAAAGTCTAAAGTTGCTATGAAATTAACAAAAAGAATTTTCCTAAATTCATCAGTAGTCAGCCACTGTTTCAATTATTGATTACAATGATCACCTGATAATTTCAATACCTGAAATAAAATCAATTAATCACTTTAAAATACTTCTGGATAAAATATATCCTATTTACCACCAATCAAACAAAATCAGTCTAAGCTCAAAACTCTAGCTAAAGAATTTGAAATTGAAATATTAGAGGGGCAGCTGGGTGGCTGAGCAGATTGAGAGCCAGGCTTGGAGATGGAAGGTCCTGGATTCAAATGTGACCTCAGACTCTTCCCAGCTGTGTGACCCTGGGCAAGTCACTTGACCCCCATTGCCTAGCCCTTATACTCTTCTACCTTGGAAAAATACACAGTATTGGTTCTAAGATGGAAGGCAAGGATTTAAAAAATAAACTATTAAAATTGTTCAATTACTGGAACTGAGATGGGCAGCATTCAGATTACCAACTGCTGTTGCTTTGTGGCACTAATATCCTGAATCATCAAGGCATTTTTCTTCCTCTGGCTTGAGAAAGAGATTAGTTAGCACTTATTTCTTGTGAGGCCTTGCTTTTTGATTGACATTTTTGAAGAATTTTCATTAATTTCCACCGCATTATAGTCAAGATCAAATAACATTTGGAAAGTGCGAAAATTAATCAAACACACCAGAAGAGCTTTGGAAATTTAAAGATTGGTATTGAAAACATGAATCTCAAGCCAAAGATTTGATTAAATCCGATAAGTTTAAAGATATTCCTTTTAATAAAAATGATGTTCTTCCTATGAATATGTTACTAGAAAATAGAATTCAACACATGAACTTACATCTTATTGGATAGAAAAAATGATGAAAATATTTTAAATTATTTTAATTTCTCAGAACCATCTACTTGACCTTATGAAGAATTATTTCCTTTATAAATAGCTAATGAAAAATGATATTATTTCAGTGATATTTTAAAACATGCAATGGATTTGAATTTTTTTTAGGTTTTGTAAAAAATAGTATAGAATCAAACAATGTTCAAATCCCTTCAAAAAGAAAAAAATTAGCTAGCCCTGTGAAATATGCCATTTGAAAGAAGTGTTAGGTTAATAAATTTAATCCTATCATTAGGTTGAGCCCCAAATGACTTTGTCCCCATACTTTCAGAGGCTGATGATCTGTGATCCACTTCCATCTAACTACACGAGCATTTACTTTTTTTAAAAAGGGGTGTTTACTTCAAAGATAAAGCAAGAAGAAAAATCTAGATGTATTGGGCCCTACTCTTACCCCCAATACCTTGGAGTTTGTTCTGCTCTGGACCAACAAGGTCTCTGGGTTTCATTAACATTAGTCTCCCAAGTTCATGTCCAGATTCAGCATGATGACTGGATGAAGCCACATCACAGCGGTGCCTGGGTTGGGATCTCAAAGGTCACTTGCCATGGTGATTCCCCCAGGGGGACCGAGGATGGACTGGCCTTGGCATTCATCCTGGATTTCTGTGCCTTCTTCTGACCAAGGTGGGAGATTCTACTTTCTGCACCCAGAATGGAAAAAGAATGAATGGAAAAACCAAGGCTCTCTCCAGGGTCTTCTGACTTCAGAGAGGGAAGAAGATTCACATGATCTCTCACTGCAAGCTACTCACAAAAGTCATAAAGTTTGCCCTGATACAAATGAGCAAAAAAAGCATTTAGGTCTTCTAGTGAAGTAGGAATGAATGATGTTGTTGCACTTGAATAGAGGGGCAGGGTGGTGCTGTGAAAGAACTCCTGGATTCTGGGTGCAAATCTTGATTTTAATACATTAGCTGGTTGACCAAGAAAAAACTAATTAACCTTACTGAGCTTATAAGATGGGAATTATATATAGATATATACAATATTTTATTTTATTAGTTATTATTTACATATTTATACAATAGTATCATATATTGTTATGACATATACAACATATAATATGATATATTACAATAAATATATTTTATGCATATATTGATATATTTCATTGATATATAATAAATATATTTTATTGATATATTGATGCATATCAATATATTTCATTGATATAATAAGTATATTTTATTGATATATTGATATATTTTTTATATATATATCTATATATTATGTAATATATAGCTATAATATATGTATATATAAATGAGTATGTCATTTATATATACATATATATATACACACATATCCCTTACCTTCCATCTTAGAATCAATACTGTGTATTGGTTCCAAGGGAGAAGAATGATAAGGACTAAGGGGGTTAAGTGATTTGACCAGAGTCACACAGTTAGGGGGTGTCTGAGGTCAGATTTGAACCCAGGGTCTTCCATCTCTAGCCCTGGCTCTCAATCCGCTGAGCCTCCTGGCTGCCCCCAGATGGTAATCATATTGCTTGAGTTAACTGCTTTATAGATCTCTTCTAAGGCAAGTCAGGGGGAACTGAATTCAAATTTTCTCTCTATCCCTTACTATGTGACCTTAGGCTTAAATTCTGAGCCTCAGTTTCCTCTTCTGTAAAATGAAAGAGTTGAACTACATGGCCTTGGCTGATCTCTGCCAGCTCTAGACCTGTCATCCTATAATAATAAAGTATGAATGTAAGCCCAGAGCTGTGCTTTCCTCAGCTTGGAGGATTCCCAGCATCCTTGACTAGATGAATACTGGGTGTGAGCAGCTGTTTGCACATCATCTGACTATGATTTCCTTGAAAGCAGAGGCTATGTTGTTGTTTTGTTTTTCTTGTGTCCCTCAGAGCTTAGCACAGTGTCTGATATTTCATAGGAGCTTAATAAATGTTTATTGGCTGATTGACCATGGATTTAAAAACCGTAAATTATAACTGTAGCCCTCTGGACTGGGGCTGACTTAGGACAGTCCCTTGGGAGGTTAGGTCCAATGCTGAAATGAAATAAGACATCCAACAGTTGTCAGACAAGAGGTTGCCTTAGCGATAAGAACTGGAGAGGGTTCTATAAGGATAGTCAGTGAGGATACCCCGTGGATTTAGCTGAGGAGAGCTTCCTGCCATTTTCACATGGTTAGTCCATGGTCAGAGATCTCAGAGAGGCAGCTGGAGCTTCTTATGGCTTTTTATTCTCAGGCAACCAAGAAGACACGTTAGCAAATACCTGTTCCCTTAGTCAAGAAGAGGGTCTGTACTTTTTAGGAAAAAGAATGAGCCTAAACTGGAATGGGGATCTATGTGACCTGAAGTCAAGAAGGCTCATTTTCCTGAATTCAAATCTGGTCTCAATGACTAGCTGGGTGACCCTGGGCAAGTCTTGTAATCCCTTTTGCCTCAGTTTCTTCATCTGTCAAATGATCTGGAGAAGGAAATGGCCAACCACTCTAGTGCCTCTGCCAAAAAAAAAAAAAAACCAAAGTAGGACACAACATGACTGATGGAGGAAACAAAAACAAAAGCCCAGGGCACTTATTCTAGATAGACAGGTGCTTCTGAGATCCAGGATACATAAATCCCCACTCAGGAAGCCAAGAGCTGCCAGTAAAAGTCACACTTTGGCGAGATTCTATTGACAGTTTCCAAGCAGTCTCTTTGAACTCAATAACGGATAAGGAGTAGCCTTGAATAAATGGGTGAGGAAGCATTGCTCCGTGGACTGTTCAAGCAAGTGGCTGCGAAGGGTAGTGGACAAGACAGCAATCCCTGGGGGAATGGTTGACAGCCAGAGTCGCAAATGGTGCCCTCTTTGTCAAGTGTAGTCAGCGTTACAGAGTGGACAGCCTTGAAGGCTGAGGTCTTGTCAAATAAGGTTTGTCATCGCCTTGCGCAGACCAGTCCCACGGATGTACAGAACATTCCCTGGATTCGATTGCCTGGGCTATTCTGAAAAGAGGAAATGAGATTATTCCAGGCGTTAAGCCTTACAATCTGGCCATTTCCAACACTAAAATAATTTTCAATAGGTGTCAGTCAGAGTGGGTTTTCTATTTCCAGAAATGAAAATGAAATCCTTGAGGAAAAGACTGGGTTTTTCTTTGGAAGTATTATTTCATGAAGATGATGACCAAATAGATAAATACATGAGACTGGTGTAATTTGCATGGAACAATTACAAACCGACAACGTTGACTTCGTTTTCAGAAAATAATCACAATACTGCCTCCGGCCATGGATTACTGGTTATAGTTTCTCTGAATGTTTTTTTTTTTCATATTCATCCTATTTCTCATAAATAATCATATATTTGCTTACTTTTCTTTTCCTCTATTTAATATCTGGATCTTTAAAATTATATTATTTACTTTGAAAATATTGGGGGAAATTATAGAATTCCCATGTAAATGAAAGTTCTAAGAAGGGATAGGTTTGTAAATTGTTATCCCCAAAACAACGGGATCAAATATAATACTTTTTTTCAGGGACAGCATTCACTCCCCTCCCTGGTACTTCTCATTTGTTATTAATAGAACAAATGAGTTGATTAATTTTATTATCACTTGTTTACTGACTATTAGCAATGTGGCATACATCTGTCTGTTCTGCTTCTTTTAAATCTTCTTGGTTTCCTTTTGGGTTTCTTTGTCCTCTTTCCCTTAGATTTGCTTTTTCCAGAGCTTTCTTTTGGGTCATATTTTCCTCCCTGTCCCTTGCTAATTTCATCCATTCTTATGACTTCAGTTATTAACACCATGTTGATGATTTCCAAATCCATCTTACTAACTAAGCTTTACCCTTTGGAGCTCCAGTCTTGCATGTCTGGCTTCCAGGTGGCTACCTCCATCTGGCCATATCACTGGTTCCTCAAACACAGCATTCTCAAAACTGAACTTATAAGACATTCCCTTGGGGTGAAATAGATAGTTTTAGGGTCCTTTCAACCCTGGATTTCTGTGGTTTTCTTACCCTTAACTGTTTTATTTTTTTTCTTTTTTTTTAAACCCTTACCTTCTGTCTTGGAGTCAATACTGTGTATTGGCTCCAAGGCAGAAGAGTGGTAAGGGCTAGGCAACGGGGGTCAAGTGACTTGCCCAGGGTCACACAGCTGGGAAGTGTCTGAGGCAAGATTTGAACCTAGGACCTCCTGTCTCTAGGCCTGGTTCTCAATCCACTGAGCTACCCAGCTGCCCCCAACTGTTTTATTTTCTTAATAGTAACAGTCATTTTCAGAATTGCCCAGGTTAAAATTCTCAATTATCTTTGACTTTCCTTCTTCATCACATTCAACCTCTAGTTATTTGTTAAGTCCTAGGGGTTTTACATCTGCAAAATCTCCTGCATCCATTGAACTCAAAAGAAAGATGATGATTTTGGTTGGAGCTATCAAACATGGTGGATCTCAATACTCTTGAATGTGGCCCAAAATAGATGAAATATAATTGGGAAATATGTATTTATTTGTTTATTTCTTTCTTTATTCATTCATTCATTTATGTATTTTTAGAATTTATCTATCTACTATCTATTTATTATTTTAAAATTATTACAATTATTAAAATCCTTCCCTTCCCACTTCGATACTGTGCATCGGTTCCAAGGCAGAAGAGGGGTAAAGGCTAGACAATGGGGGTTAAGTGACTTCCCCACTGTCACACAGTTAGGAAGAGTCTGGGGCCAGATTTAATTGGGAAATGTTTAATAAAATAAATGAAATATAAAAACATAGGTAAAATTAACATGTAGTTTTCTTTGTCACTGTGTGACAAACAGGGATCTTCATGTATAATTTGGAGGTCCCTGTTTCTCTTTGAGTTTAACACTACTGATATAGGAGGTGGCAGTGGTTTGATTCCTTTGTCTTTCCATTACAACATTTTGAGTTTCAACTATGTTGGCTTGTCTCCATATTTGTGGAAATTGGTTGGCGTTTGGTGAGGATGGATGGTTCCTATTCCAGAGATATTTTTAAATTAGTTGCAAATTGTTTGAATAACTACTGTTTTGTGGTAGTTCTTTCATTCCACTCTTTTTCATTGTTTCTCTTGAGATTTTTTACATTTTATTCCTCAGGGCATTTGACATTAATTCATTATGCATTCATTATGCAATTCATTAATTCATGTTGCATTGTCATTTTTATTATATTGGCAAGTCAAATCATGAACAATTTAAAAGAACTCTGACTCTGGACTCAGAGGGCTGGAATTCCAATGATACCTCTAATGCTTCCTACCTGTGTGACCTGGGAAAAGTAATTCCTCCTCCCTGTATGGCCAGTTTCTTTATTTTTAAAATGAAAGTATTGGACTAGATGGCCTTTAAAGTGCCTTCCAGCCCTATAGATGCGATCACACAATGACTCCAATTATTTATGTTTTACTTTATTTCTATAAAGAGTGTCTTTAAATGTATTCATAAAATTCTTCAGTATATTTTGGTAGGTGGATGTCAAAATAGTTTATACATTCTGTAGCTTTTGTGAATAGAATTTATATTTCTATTCCTTCTTGTAGTTTTTATTGGTCATATGAATACTAGGTAATGATTTTGTGTGTTTATTTTATATCCCGATACTTTAATGGAGTTATAAGTTGTTTCATTCAGGTTTGTTGATTATCTAGGATGATTTCCAAGTCACATTAATGACATGACCATCATGTCATCTGAAAAGGTATTAATTTTTCTTAACTTTACATAGTTATTTCTTTATTTTATTTTATTTTATTTTATTTTTTGTTTTGTTGCTACAGATAGTATTTCTAGAGCTATGTCAAATCACAGTGGTGACAATGGACTTCATTGTTTAGTGGATAGAGTACTGGGCTTAGAGTCAAAGTTTCTAGTCAGCACTGGTCTTTCCATCAAGAATGATGAAAAATCCTTTATTCTATAAAATTCATTTTTTTTCACATGGGATTATACTCAGTTTTTGAGGGTAAATTGTTTTTGGATGTATGTCTATTTTTTTCTTTGGCTTTTGAAATCAATTATTCCAAGATTTTCTCTTTTTATAGATAGTTGATATTCTATCTTGATGACTGTTTATGATATGTTTTACTTTGACTTGGAGGCTCGGTATTTTGACTATTATATTCTTATTCCTTTTCAGTTTGAGATTTCTTTGAGATGGTCACAGAATTATTTATATTTTTTATTTTGACCTTTGGTCTGATAGATCTAGGGAATTTCTTTGTTGATTTCTTTATATATAGTTTTCAAGTTTTTTGTTTAGTCATGATTTTAAGAGTATTACATGATCCTTTAAATAAACCCTCTTTGGCCTGTTTTTCAGGTCAGGTCGCATATCTCTATGCCTCTATCTCTAGATATAACCTAAATAAATATCTATCTCTAAGTGTATATACATATATAATATGCATATGTACATATAGTATGTAAATATAAATGGATCTAATATGTACATTACTTTTTTCTATTTTTCAACATTTTTAACTTTGTTGAAATATTTCTTATCTCAAGGAGTCATTAAGTACCATTTTCTTTATTTTTTTTTCAGTAAGTTCACTTTTTGGGTAATACTATCTACCATCTATTCTAAGCTGTTCTTTATAGTTTTTTCTTCCCATTATTTAATTTATTTTTTATTTTTGGCATTTTCCATGCCATTGACTTTCTTTTTGTTTATTTTAATTAAATTTTTTCCCATGTTTACATGATTCATTTTCTTTCCCTCCCTTCTTCCCTCCTGCCCTCCCAGAGTTGGCAAGCAATTCCACTGGGTGGTACAAATGGAATTGATCTGTGGGAACCAACTCTGTTCCCACTTATTTTTCTGACAATTAAGGGCTGAAATCTAGTTTTAGGTCTCTGATGACTAGATAATATATTTGCTTCTACCCCTGCACCTCATTCAGCATGTGGGCTGTCTTCAGATTCCATTAGAGGAATTTGATATAATTTCCTTGGGATAGGAAATTTTTGTGAAGATTGGATAGAAGAGCTACTGTTGCTTTTTGGGATTCTTTATTACCAGTTTTTCTAGAGTCCTTTTTAGATATATTCTAGGGTTTATGGGGGGATTCTAGGCTTGTCTGCAATTTACCATATTACCATCATGATCAGAATTCCCTCCTTCCCTCTTTCATCCCTAGTTCTACCATCACAGTCTAAGCATTCATTGCCTTTTAATGATAATCATGATAATTATATTAATAATAATTTGTATAGATCTTACTGTGTTCCAGGCAGGGTGCTCAGGGCTTTACAATTATTATCTAATTTACAATTTGCATTTACAATGACAATGATCACATTCCAGGAGGTAGGTAGCTGCTGTTATTATCCTCATTTCACAGTTGAGGAAACTGAGGCAAACAGAGATTAAGCTATGATTTAAGTGGTCTTGCCAATAAACTATATATGCAAAGGAAAGAAAAAATGATGCTGCCTGGAATTACATATCTATTAAATGTCTGAGGCTGGGTGTGAACTCAAGTCTTCCTGATTCTCAGTCTAGCCTCCTATTTGTTGTGTCATCATTTACCTGGATTATTATGAATAAATTAATATGAACAAATTAATGAAATGGATATATTAAGTGCTTTTTATGAAAGCATTGTGCTAAGTGTAGAGGATATAAATAGAAAAATAAGCTCGAACCCTGATCTCAAGAGTTCACATTCTAATGGAAGAGAAAGAGAAAATCTTGGCATTTGGTTAGGGCGTTGTGGGATAGCGGATAGAAGGTTAACTTTGGAGTTCCCAAGATTGGGTTCCCATCTTGCCTCTGACATATATTCACTGGGTGACCAGGAGTGGAAGTTCCAACTGAGTTTCTGAACTGTTTTAATGGAAAGAATTTCTTTCCTTTTAGTTCTCTACTGCAGTGGTGTCAAATTCAGAGAAACAGGGGCCATTAAACTGTATACAAGGACTCCTGCAGACCACAGATTGACTTAGAAAGACTTAATGTTTGTGTATTTCCTTTCCCCTAACAAATAAAATACATTAAAATCATGCAGGAACTACATTTTAGTCTGCTTTGGGCTATACTGCATGTTATAACAACTCGGTTCCATAGCTAATATTATTAAAAATCCTTATTTTTCATCTTAGAAGCAATAATACCGTGTATTGTTTCCAAGGCAGAAGGGCCATTAGGGCTAGGAAATGGAGGGGGGATAGGCGACTTTGTCCAAGATCACATAAGTCCACACAGCATTTTTGACACATGTTAAGAACTCTAAAAAATGCTTTTTGACTTGCACTAAATCTCATACAACTTTCTATTATCTGTGAAGCCCCCAGGGGCAGATCACGCAGGGTGTATGACCAGAGAAGAATTCATGGAGAAGATGCCTGAAGTCCTTGGCCATGGGACCAAGGAAGAATATGGGGAACTCTTTGATAAAGTTGATGTGGCCCAGGCTGACAGCATCACTTGGGACAAGCTTATCTCCTTGATACTGTTGAACCTTAATGAGAAAGATCAACGAGCCAAATCTGCTGTGATTCCCCAATGGAA